>NW_010528524.1:41073-44315 GCF_000687285.1 Phaethon lepturus | reverse complement strand
GTCATACAAGGAGATCAGGTTGGTCAAGCAAATAGCAACAGGTAGGAAAAAACAAATGGTCACCAAGAGTATTGAATATCATTGATGGACATATCCATAGTTCTTATTGCATCTTTAATGGTCAGACAGCCCTTTTGTCCCTGCATGGTTTTGTGCCAGAGGAATGTGCTTCTCCAGTGCTCCACTGCAGAACTGCTGTTTGACCTGCACCATGACCCGCTCAGGCTGCAGCAGAAACGAGATATGGAATGTCAAATAATATCTGCATTTATGGCTTGCAAACAACCAAAGCCTGCAAGTTTGTGGATAACCATAACAGCAAAAGAGAATGTTTTTCTTTTCTAGCGGCTCCTGTGACTGGCTGCTGAGGCTCTTGGGGGTGAATGCAGGCAAGGATCCGCACCCGCCCACCCTGCTCCCTGTGGTGAGCTAGACTCGGGTTTTTGCCATCACCTGCTACAGACTGCTGTGGTTACTGCAAAGTCATATAACCTCATAATGTACTGGCAGTAATGCAGACCACTTCAATTCATAGAGATAACTTTTCTTCTGTTGGCAAACTGTCATTTTAGCAGAGTGTAGGAGGGGAGAGAGAGAGAGTGTGTTCCATTGACCTGTTTTTTTGCAGCTGCTTAGACCTTTTTCCAAAGAAGTTACAACTTGTCATTTGATAAATGATGTTCTGTACATCCCAGCATTAATTATTTAAATTCAATTAACTTAATAATAGTATGCAATAAGTCTGCCTGCACACCCTTTTAGCTTTTCTTCTTTTTATTAAATTGGTGTTTTGATTGATCTGGGTTATTTTAACATGGATGGAGTAAAAGCGGGTCTTAGACCATGAGCCTGCAAAAGCCTTAGCACCCTTTATAAATTCAGGATAATATTTTGTACTGAGGGTGAACCACAGAAACAATCCACTGCTGGAAAGGGGGGATCCCACTTGCTCTTCCCTTCTCTTCCAATCAACCCTCTTTCCTTCCCTGGCCTACAATTACTTATTTTACTTTGATCCTAAAAATCTTCACAGCTTTGGAGAGCCAGTTCTGTTCACCAGCCAAACTGGTGAACCATTCACTTTTTTTTTTTTTTTTTTTTTTTTGATGGCTTGCTTTAGCTGGGTTAGTTTCCTAAGCGGTTAGGTTTCGATCAGGTTAGTGAGCTGAACAGACTTACAGAGGGTCTGTTAACTGCCTGAGATGATCTGGATAGGCAGCAGGAAGGTGCAGTTCAGGACTGTGGAAGATGGATAAAAAGGGCTGACCTGGATCTCTCCCATTTGGCTGTGCCAAGGCGCTTGCACATGTTGGCCACAGTATGGCTTCATACTTAGTTCCCAGAAATAATTCCCATGAATTCCAGCAGGACTCAACTCAGCTTGTCAGTAGGATCTGAATATTTTCAGGATGTAGATAATCATTGCTCAGCGTAACCTTAGCAAATTCTTTGCTAGTTAATATAATCTGCAAATGCTTAAAACAGCAGGAGAAATGAAGGGACACAGTGGCAGAAGCAGCCAGCTGGGCTCAAGCACAGGGCTGAACCTAAATCCAAGCAGGAACCAGGGATGTTCTGGTCTGAAATGGGGACTTTTATCAAGAGAAATCATACTGGTTTTGGTGTCTTAGTGAAAAGTCTGGCACAGACAACCAGGTAAGTAGCTTACATACCAAATTCTGTATTCCTATAAAGTTTCCCTATTCTGGTTTGTTTTATATCTCGAAGTGCCCCTGTGTATTTCATATTGTTGAGTATGTTATATTTAGTGGACTCAATATACTATAGTGCTGAAAAGGCCATTCTGTAGGCTAGAAAAAGAAAGCATGTTTCTCTCCCCCTTCACTGTTATAATTTCCCATGAGTTTATCTCTATCTATTCCTGCACAAATGATACATTTCTTCCCAACAAATGATAGCCAAATTGTATTTGCTTGGCACTTCAGAAATTTCCAAGCCACCATATCAGGTTTAATAACAGTTTATGTTTAAATGTATGCGGAAGATAACTGTGCTCTGTCATGCAGTGTCCGATATTGATACAAGATTTACCCTAAGGCTGGAATCTACCCTGTTTGGCTGTTACTGATACAGCTATTGACACAACTGACCACATCATCTTCTGCCTGGCTTTCCTGATTGGCTTATCTTCTAATTTTCTTCCTACTGCCATAATTGCATTTCTCATGGTGGGTTCACTCCTCAGCTTTTTCTAAAAGCCCTTTTTCCAGTCCCGGTCTTGAAAAAATAGCTATAGTAAAAAAAGTCCTAGGTGGCCTCATTTGCTCAATTCAAGTGTGTTAAACTCAATATACTGAGCCCTGTGCAGATTCTGGTATCGAGGCTGATTCCTGCCCAGGTTAATGTCCCAGCTGGGGAACTTGGATGAAAAGTGGATCTGACTACCAGCCTGCTCAGAGACTGCTTCAGGAGCATCAGCCTGCACAGCCCCTTAAGGTGCTGTACAACACAACTTGTTTAGATATAGCTTGTCTGTCTGTCTCCATAGTCTGCCCTCTTGAATTGTAAATACACCTCCATGGAGTCATACCTGAACTTGAGCAGCTCTTAAAAAAAACACACCAAAACCCCCAAATACAAAAACCCCAGAATCTTCCCCAGCCTTAGGATCTGCGACTTGGCAAATGAAATGAAAAATATCAGTGCTCACTTCAGAAAACAATATTCCTGAAGTATTGCAGGAAAGTCGTTAGACAGCCGTGATTTGATAACCCTATTTTGTTTTCAGAAGTGACATAACAAACCTCCTTCCACTTGCATAATAACTAATTAAAGTACAAAGATAAATGAGAGGGTTTTCATTTTTTTAATTAAAAACTCCCTACTAATATAATTTTTTTTTCAGCTATGACAAAATAAGGCAAAACATTTTACATTTTACATTTCACAGTATTGCTGGGGTAATTAATTTTGAAAGTAAGAAGGTCCATTAAAGGAAGGGTATACACTACTGTATTGCTCATCTTGTAGCATAAACAGAGCACTTACTTGCTACAGTCAAGAAATAGTGCTTTTTGGAGAGATATTCAGCTAGATGAATTATTTATTTCCTTCTGTCAGTATTTTGTTGGGTACTAGGGTACAGATCTTTCTGAAAACACACATTTAATTTGTGCTCTTCATAGCAGTGAGAGCAACTCACTGTTTTATCCCTGTCGCAGTTTTGAAGTTGATGATATTAAGGTTGCGTTGAACTGTTTTCCTGTATTCAGCTGGCTTCA
>NW_010528524.1:37458-41042 GCF_000687285.1 Phaethon lepturus | reverse complement strand
GAATGCTGAGGTTTAATCTAAATGCATTACCTTGTATTGTATCCCACATCTCACCCCCACCCTGGGCTTCCTTGGTTCCTGGCTGGAAGGAAGATGGGGGATTGGAGGTCGCTGCTCTTGGCTTGAAGAATCCGAAAAGTTTTGGCTGGGGCTCATATGACTGTTGTGGGCAGATAAGCCCAGGGCCTTTGAGGAGTGGTGTGGAGCCAGACGAGATCTGGAGGAGCCGAGGAGGGACTGTGACCCCCGAGGCACAATCCCTCATGCAGATCTCCAGCACACAGGTTTGCGCACGTAGGCCGCACCATCCCTCCGGTGCATCCAGCCAGTTCTGCAGGCTGGTGCAAGGGTAAGTGGATTAATGGTCTGGCTCTTTTTCACTCCTCTGGGGTAACTTGGGAAGCCAGAAGAGAGCAAATCTGCTCTCATGACAGGACTTGCCCATTATCCACATTGCACAAGGTAGCCACAGCCCACTTCTAGAGCTCCCTCAGCACAGACGCAACCCCCCGTTCACTCAGGCTGGGGGCAGTGGTCACGGGTAGGGCCAGCCATGCTACAGGCCATGATTTCCTGAGCTTCGCTGTTCTTGGCCGGGGCTGGTATGCGAGCCTCAGCGACAGCTGAACAGCATGCGGTGGGCTGACAGCCTGTATGTCATGGTGCTCAGTCTGCCTTAAACTGGCTCCCCGCTGTGCAGTGTAGACAGAGACGTTTTATTTTCCAGAGGGAACATTTGCTTCCCTGTCTCCCTATAGGAAGGATGTACTAGGAAGGTGAGGCCTCCAATCTTTTCTTCCTTCTCCACAGATTCTACTAGAACAAGGTACAATGTGAACTGCTAATATTTTGTGACTTTCTCCCTTCTTTCCTACCCGTGTGGCTGATTTAACATCTTGCCTAACAAAATGCTAGGAATAAAAAATAAATCTTCACAATGTCTTTCCTGCATCTAATAAACATCCAAATGATTGAAGTCTTAAATAAGCTAAGAAAACTAAATTCATTTCTTTAATTTGCGCTTCCAAGGGAAAGGAGTGCCTTTGGGTCCTTGGCAGATAGATAGAACATTAGTCTCTTTTTTCTTTTTTTTTTTTTTTTTTTTTAAGTATGAAGATAATTTAATCTTTTTTTCAGGTTTAGAAAAGTGAGCTCGTACAAGTAGAAGTAGGAAGTTCACAGGGAAGTCAATCCAGGCTGTGTTCTATGGCCCTTAAACCTGCAGGCCTGGTAAACAGCAGATGACCATGTAGTTAACGATGCAAATGTACAACAACAAGTTAAATATTAAATGATATTTAAATTAAAACATAAATATAGCTATGCATAATTCAACTGGAGGATGCCTTTGCAGTCAGAGCAGACAGGAGGTCAATGACCCTTGATGATCGTTCTTTCAAGAACTAATATAAAGGCTATGTAATGAAGTCAGTCCTTGCACAAGTTTTATTCTCACCCTGGATGGGGAAATAGGAGCATCATCCATTTTGAACACATGTGCAGAGCATGTGGTTTGAATCTCCCCTATGTGTAATTTGATGATTAACCTTCTCGGCTGTCCACATTCTTATTCAGAGTTTTCTAATGTTATGCCTTCCATTAGAAAAGCTCTGATGAAAGTGTTTCATGCCTTGCTCCAGCAATGCCTACTAATTCTAACCCAGGTAGAACTATCTTTTATCTTAAATATTTCTAACACACCTTTCTTACAATAGTATCGAGGAGCTTCATCAGTTTCTCAATTTGCTTATCTGGCCCATAAGCATATCTTTTAGTGCTGCTTTTGCTCTGTTATAAATAATTTGCCCTGAAGTTAGACATATTGACACTATCTGGTCTGCAGTGCACAGAAAAGGTCTGTATTTTTATGGCTCAGCAGTCAAACAGCTGAGAAGCAGTTAAAACATATTCCATTTTACAGTAATTCATTTCAGCCCTTGACAGATTGATTTCCATGGGGTTATTTGCTTCTTTCTGCACCCTACTTCATAACAATGCTTACTAGAATGATTTATTAACTCAGTGCCAAATTCTTTGATACCTTAATAGTTAGATTAAGTTCAGGACATGAGGCTAAGTTATTTTTTTCCCAGGTGCTTGGGGTGATGCTTTTCAGTAATGAATGAATAGGGTCATGAACTAGTAGCACTTTGGTGCTTGTGTGTGCCAAAAATATGCTTTCTCTAGGAGCATTCAAAGCAGACATAAACAAGCTGGATAATAGCTCCTATTCAAAATAATCTCATTTTTCTATGCGTACCAATGAGCACTCAAACAGGGCATCTAGTTTGCAGATCTCCCCCATACCACCAATTTTTTTACTTCCTCATTTATTAGAACAATATGAAGTCACCACAGAGCCAAAGTGTCCATGAAATCAGAATAGGTTAAATAGAGCTGTGTGAATAATTGCTTTTGCAGCTCACTGTTGAACTAGAAAAAGAAAAGGTTGTCTTACATAGACCTGAAACGAATTTTTTTTTATTCTTTTACTGAAATTAAAAATAATCTGTTTTGGTTCAAGCAAAACTTGTCATTTGCAATACCTTGTTTTATTCTCCTTAGTTAACGAAAAAGTACAATAATTTCTTAATGAAATGTAAAAATGACAAATAAAAAGGTTGATTTTGGACATAGCAAAACAAAGCATTTACATTTTTGAAAAACAGGTTTTTTGAAATAAAAAATTGTGGCAAATTCAAGAGACTCACAATTGTTGAAGTAAACTCAAGTGAGTTTCTGGCAAATAAAATATGCAAGCAGAAAAAAAAAAATTACTCAGTGGTCAGGCTAGATGTCTATAGTCTACAAATGGAGAAGAAAATTAGTTACATTATCAGAACATAACACTCATGCTCCTATCTCAGGCTAACAAGTTTTATCTCACAGTCTCACAGAAGTGCCCATTTAATGGGGTTGACATATCACTTCAATTTCCAGATAACTGAGTGCAAACTCAAGTATCATTCCATTGCCTAACCCAAGGTTTTAACATATGCATGCTGGGTACTTCCTAAGAGAACTGTTTAGTAGCTGTTGATCCACCCATGTGACCTCGGTGTCTTTCCTATATGCTCTAAGTGCAACTTTGTGCAATCAGCAATGTATAGTGTAATAAGATGAACTGAAGAGTATTGATGAATAAAAATCTCAGCCAAGACCATTAGGTTTATTGAGCCAAATAAAATCTAGCATAGTGATAGGTACTGATCCTGGGCTACAATCTAGCTAACAGTGTTATTGAGAAAATGAGAGTTAGCAGTTGAGTGACATGGTCACAAAATGTATGAAAATAAGCAAAAAGCTCTTGCAGTAGAGTGGAAGTACTTGCTTAAAATCATGGGACCATGGAGTATGGAAGAGACTGTCTAGTTCAACCTCACAGTCAAATCAGATCCAACATCAGGTCTTCAGGAAATGGTCCACATCATGAATGTCTCCAGGGATGGAAATTCAATCAAAGGAGCAAAGAAAGAGGAAATGTGATATGTTTACTATATAAAAAAAATATAATCTCTCTGATAACTTTAAAACATCTATGCTAAGAATATTCATCCTGTACCTTTGTTCACTTCAGCTGACAT
>NW_010528524.1:0-37427 GCF_000687285.1 Phaethon lepturus | reverse complement strand
TTTCCCTAAGACTTTATTTTTACCAAACTGTTGTCATTTTTAAGTTGTCAAACAGAGAATTATCTCCTCCTTCTTCTTTATGTATGAAATTTGCTCCCTTAATGATACCAATCCAAAATACCATCTCAGATCAGGATTGGTATCTGTGTGCAACACCAGAATTTTATCATGGAAGGATTTCAGTTCTCAATTTTCATTTTTTCCCAATATCGATGATTTTTTTCATGCTGCAGAAGGCTGATGTTTCCTTCAGTCCTGGAGGGTCTTATAATTAAAACCCCTACACCTAAAAAGATGTGTTGTAGACAAAGGAAGGTTAACCTGCAAATGGGCTACAGGCCCTACATCAACCTTCAAAGGTTCAATCACAGTTGTGGCCATTTTGCATTTGTAAAACTAAAGTGTATGAAAATCAAAGCATCTGGGTTTCCAATGCAGAGATATATTGTAAATACAAATTTTCAGGAAGGAAAACAATATCCAAGTAGATATGTTGTGCTAGATACTCAGAAATGTGTAACATACCTGGTGAACAGATGACTGAATGGAATACCGTATGTATTTTATTATCATTCCTTTGAAAATGACTGACATAATACACTACGTCCCACTATTGACTAAATTTTTAGGTAATAGAACCAAAGAATTATCTAGCTTGGAGATTGTCTGTCCCAAATTTAGCACAGGGCCAATTTACACCAGGTTGATGGTTTTTTTACTAATCTCTTTGTCCCTAAGGAGAAATATAAAACTAGCATGAGACAAACTGATGCAGTGCTTGCAAAGCAAGGTGAACCAACAGCCTTCTACTCACTGCTGTGAGACCAGTCTATTGGGTTTTGCTATGGTGACATTTGATATGACTGTGTGATTGCTGGATGTGGATGGAAAACGAGCTGTGCTGGTTGCTTTCCCTGTTTGTCACTTGTACATTCACACACACTCACATACAACCAATAATTCATGACTAGTTTGTTCCTCAAAGACAGCTCAGCACTTGAGTCTCCTCTAACACCTCGTGCCATGCTCCAACTTCCTTTTAGCAGGTCTGGGGTATGGTATAATGTGCTTTCTTATGCAAATGATTTGGAGGAATGATGTTTTATAATCTGCTCTTATCTCCCCTGTCCAGCTGAGTTTTCTCAGAGCCTAAACTGCTGCCAGGATGGGTGGTCTTTTTGCCTTTTTAGCTACCATTTTACTATTAAAGGAAGAGAGGTTAGATTACCTTTAGGAGTTGTCACTCGCAAAACCTTGGTTCCAGAGTGCATTCCTTTCCCCTATACATATCTGGTTGCTATGCTCTAATTCCAAACAGCAACAGATACTCTAAAAGGTATTTACTGGTTACTTACCTACTCCTGAGTTAAATCACCCCCTCATTCAAGATAAACTAAGAGCCAAAGCTTGGATTTATTTGTAGTGGGATGAGAGAGTGTTGTCAATGTATTCTTGTCTTCAGGTGACCTGATTATTTTCTTTTCAAACATGACACTGAAAATCAATCCCTGCCTTTGTACTATAGACAGGCATATCCAATAGGCTAACACACAATTAATAGACTTCCCAGTAGGTATACTGCATGGTCAGGATATTGGTATTATAATCTCTGATTTCTTTTCATCAGGGAGGAAATCATAGTGACTAGACGAATAAATAAGCTCCTACATTACGTGAGTTTTTTTTTTCTCAGACATTCAACTGGTTTCATACTCTGTACTGTTCTGATCATATTTGCACTCAATATAGACACTCCCAATTTCTTGAAATTTCCTTATCAAATGTAGAAGGAACATGATATAGTCTAAAGATATATATCTCAGAAATAGGTTTTCTGTTTTGATTAATCTACTTTTTGACCTTTTTCTTGGTTTTCAAACGTAAAAATGCCCCCCTCCCCCCCCCAGGAGTCTGCTGAATTTGAGTGGCTTGAGTGATTTCCTGATTTATTTCTGGTCTGGCATTTAAAGCCAGAGATACCCATAACTGGTAGCCACTTTTTAAAAAAGCCCTGTGTGGAGTAGCTATCACTTTAGACCATAGATGTTTGTTCAGGAGTAAGCTAACATGCAAGCTAACCAACTGCCCTCGTTTTGTAGGTTAGAGTCAAATGCACTAATTGACTCTATTGTGTTGCATCTTATTAAACCCAGTTGATTTCCATGCACAGAACAGCTACAGAATCAGATGCTGTGTGCATTTAATTAATTAAATGTGATTATTTTGATTCATAGAAAAAAAATGCCCATCCATTGTTCTGGGTGCTTTCACGTTAAACAATAAAACATTCTAGGGCTTTTTTGCTCACCCTTTTTAACGGAGCTGTTAGCCATTAATGGGCATCGCAGACTGACTCACTCATGAGGGAGCATTTTGTTAATGTAAAGTACAATCCTGTTCGAAAGGTCTAGTTTGTGGTTTTTATTTAATTATAAAAAACTGTATTATAGTTCCAGGAGGAACTAAAGAAGTAAAAAAAGGGTGTGGATATGGGTGTTGGTATGCTTTTAAAGCAGGTTCAAGCAGCCTGGGTAACTTTGATTTTTCCTTTCAGCATTTTAATTTACATTAGTTGCTTATAAAAGCATTTGGTTAAATGAACCACTGCTCTATTCTTATGCTCATCAGTCAAGTTTGTCTTGCTGTGCTACATTTATGTTGTGACTCAGGCCAAACTGTCCTTTCCGATGTAGGGAGAAGGAAAAGAAATATTGCACTGCCATAAAAGGCTGAGCTAGCTTGTGCTTCTTTGGTATTTTGTTTTCTGCGGTGGGTTTGACCATGGACTGAGACAGTCTGTAGGTGATCTTGCTCTGCCTGCTCACCTAGCTGAAGCATTCCATGTCAGCTGGTGCTCTCATATCAAAAAATCTTTTTGAAAGTTTGCATATAAAATCAGCAATACTGGGCTCCTTTTATCCCCTCACTGAGCAGATATAGAAGACCCCAGAAGGTGCAGGGAACCTGGGAGAGGGTCTAGACAGCCCCATCCCCACAAGCACAGTCCTCCACAGGCAAAAACTAGGTTATGATTACTGTGACAAAGATCCATTCAGACCTTTCAGTCATAGCCCTGTCATAATTCAAAGAGCCTAACAGCAACGATTGGCTTCGCATTGGTAGCCTGGAAGTGAGGAAGAGAATTGGGCAAAACTATACAGTCATCAGGCTGAGATAGATACCATGTTACTAACCCCAATAGCTAGTAAGAGTTTATAAATATTATTTTATGTCCTGGGATTGTAATAATTTATGTGCTGAGGAGAAAAAAAGCCTCTGTTCTTTTGTGTTTAGCTCTGAGCCGTTCTGAATGCCATAGGGAGAAAAGGGAGCCCAACGCTTAATCATACTTGTATTAAATTGGTTGTGCTCAAGATTGTTATGTGTTGCAGAATTTTGCCTGAGAGTCATTGAGTATTTATTTTTAATTTTTATATATTTATAATTAAGAACTGCCCTGTGTGACACAAAGGTCTTATCATTAGGTGTGTACATATTACATTGAACAGCGAGAAAGGACTTACCTCATTCATCAGGTTTTTAAAATTAAGAATGTCCACCTCTCTTAAAAGGGATTAATTGCTATCTTTTAAATGATCCTTTTAAAAGTTTCTAAGGGATTTCTTTGATGTGACAGATTTTATTTCAAGCATACATGGGCACCATTTTAACATCCTCCTGTTAGAAACAGTTGTTATCTGTTGCTTTGCACTGGCCAGAGGTGCTGCCTGGATTAAGGGCATCATCCTCCCAAGTGCTGCTGCAGCCCCCCCGAAACAGACTGAGGCTTTATTTCATGACACAGCAGTGAGACTGGTGCATAGGAGGGATGTGAAGAATGAGATAAGTGTTGTTCAGTCTCAGAAAACAATATTACAGTGGTTAAGCGCCAATATCTCATAGGCCATGAGAGTGGGGTGGGCTCTGAGGAGGATTCTGAGGTTAAAACAGTTACCTGGTGCATTTCATTTGTGTAAATGTTCAGTGAAAAATCACTTCTACCTAAAGAACAACTTGAATCAAGCTCACCAGTGGACCTTTACCGCATCCCATGGAGAAACAAAACTATGGGCTGGTGACTTTGTAACAACCTCTATTTCAGACTCAAAATGCGTATTACTGCTCCTCCAGCAAAAAAAAATGGAACTTTCATGGAAACTCTTTCTTCTTCAGCAGTTTAGTTGGTTGCTGTACGAATCTGCGAGGGAAAGAAGGAGGCAGAAAGACACAATGTGATTTTTTACCCTTTAAACAATAATTGGAGTTCCAGAAACCTCCACTTAAGATCGTGCAAGGTAAAACGTATGTTTTCCTCCAAAAGAGGAGCTGTTTCAAAAAGTGCCTTTGCAGAATCATATTGTTGATCATTCCATGTTTATCTGGTTTGGGAAAAACTTTCTTCTGGCAGAGGAAATGTTAAGTCTTCAGAGCCATGAAGCTTCTCCATGAAGAGCTGCATAGATGTACTTTCACTCAGAAAAAAGGACCAAGTAGGAGAGACATTGAGTTCCAGCAAAACGCTGCCTAGCACTGACAACAAAATTACGCAACCTCTGCCAGGCTGTTTGCAGCAAGTCAGTCAATTTTAGGAATTAAAAGTAAAGTCAGTTCTCCCTCAATCCATCGAGTGCTTGGCAAATTAGTTTTCACTGTGGTCCAGGAGCCACCTCATCTTAAAGTCAGCTGAGCACTTGTCTGAATTATTAATGTTTCTAGATAGAGGGACAGGACACAGAGTTATTTTGTTTGTGCGAGCAGACACTAATGGTTTCCTTTAATTTTTGCCTAGTACAGACTTCCTTTAGTGGGAGGCTTCCAGTATTTTTTTGATTCTGACTGGGCTGTAAATACCAGTCTCTACTGAGGTGTCCCCAGTTTATCAGGGAGGCTGGGAAATGAAGAGCTGGGAAATAGAGAAATGAACTAAGTTTTTGCAAACATTTTTCCTTTGCAAGGTAGGCCTGGCTTTTAATTAAGGGTTTTCTGGGTCTCAGAAAACTCATTTACCCACATATGTGAGGTGTCTTTATATAAAATAAAAAGTCATCTTATTCTTCCTTTTCAACACAGTTGTATGCAAAATTTTCCTTTTTTTCTGCAGTTCTGGATGTTATCTCTAAGTGAATAAAGATTCTTTAATGGCCACATAGCAGTTGTAAATAATGGATGTAAATTCTCAGTACTCAAAAAACATCTTTGTGTCCAAAAGCCTATTTTTTTTCCCCCAGAAAGTAATCTCACCAACTGTTGATCAATTGGTCTCGCTACCTACTTTTCTGTGCAAACTTTGCTTGAGAAGGTATTTGTAACAATTCACAACCATTTTAATTTCTGCACCTGTGATCTGGTTAGACACTTTTAAAGACTGTCAGCTTCGTTTTTTTGGACTTGGAAAACTTAAAGACAATATTTATTCTAGTCACGGTCATCTCGTATTGTAATAGTTTAATTTTTTAATAGATCCTCAATACAGCTATATTTTCTGAGCTTTTTTCTCTTTTCCTGTTGAAGTCCCGAAGAGTATATTTAGCAAATTAGAAAATGTTTCAGGAGCTGATTTCAGTGGAGTTACTTAGGGAGAACTGAGTGTGATCATAGGTGTTTCTAAGCTGGAGCCTTAGCTTTTACTTATAACTATAATTCCTTCAAAATATTTAGGCAGAAATGTGATTTTCAAGTTCGCTGTATACCTTTAGCTGATAGCTTAAGTTATGTGCAAACAATGATATTAGTCTATTGATAACATATGTACAAATGTGGAAAATATCAGATTATGTTGAAAACGTCTCTCAAACCCAAGCAGCTCAGACTCTTTGATGAAGTTAAGACTGAATTAACACCCTAACTTTAGGACTCGGACGCAAAGACTTTAATCCAAACTTTTGGCCCACCATTGTCATTTATTTAATTTTTAACTATTTACTTCACTGGTAATGGTAGATTTAGAAAATATGCTAAGTTTTGCTTTGCTCTTAGAGAGGTGTATGCCTTCTCACTCTGAGAGACGCAAACTCAGAAATGTACCAGCATGAATCTTCATGTCATGTAAGGAAATACTCCCGTTTCTGTTAACCTTTTCCAAAATGATTTTGCACTCCACTTCCACAATGTAACAGGGAAGTAGAACGGGGTCATTTGCAGAATAACTGGTCATTACTCTTTCTAGATGACTACAACCGATGCAGGAGTTAATAATGTTTACAGGTTGGATTTCTGGTAGGAGATGCTGCTTTAAGTGACAAGAAGTCACTAGGAAATGTTGGGAGGGATCCTAGGCAGAACATTGTATTGAAATAGCACAGGAGCTTTGGAGTGAAAATGGCATTAGTTTTATTTTATAATGAAACTGCTGTTCCTACGTTAGAAGAAATATACTCTCATAGGGATTTTTTTTTTTTTTTTTTGTGGCTTGAAAATCTTGATTTACACTGCCTTGGTTATATAAAATACTTGTTAAAAAAAAAAGACAAAAAAGACATACAACATCAGTCTTGATATTCTTGGACATTCCTACCCATGTGTGTGGATAAAGAACGGTAGTCAAGTGAAAGTAAGTGGTGTCCGGTAGCTAGGCACACTCACCCAAATAATCTGCCTGTGGATCAGATTCAACAGACAAAACTTAAATGCCTTGTTCTGAAGCCATGTTTTCACTCCAAGGCTTTGTTGTCACTGGCCAAGCAGGGTAATTTAAACTTTTTACTCGGCATCCAGTTTTAAATTGTGGCTTTACAACCCTACTGTTTGATGGTATCTCAGGACAGAAATACAACCTCTCTAGGAGATCTTTTTTTGCAGATTGGAAATATCATTTCAGAGATACAGTGTTTACAAAAGAGGGTCAAGGGCCAAAAAATCACTGTGAGAAAGGGTCAGACATCCTTTATCATAAATTCCAGGAAATGGATAGGAAGTCTAAAGGCATGATTGCAATGTACAGTAGCAATTACAGGAGTATAGCAGTTTACCACTGATTCTGCTTCCTTTTGAAGGAGGCAATAGAGCAGGTACCATGGGAGAGGAGGGTGCCCCTACTCTGCTCATTCAAGCTTGGTGTCTGCATGAAAGAAACTGTGTACCAAGGGATGTACCTCTGTCAGATTTGTGAAACCTTGGTGGTTTTTCATGGAATGGTCATCAATTCTTCCATGGATTTTAGTAGCAGTTCCTGAATTTTCATCAACGAATATCTTAAGCCCAAAATCTTAAAAATTTATAAGCATTTCAGCTGCGTAGGCGGAGAAATATTTAGTTGCTGATACTGAGGGAACTTAGTCCATAAGTGTTGGGTGATAACTCAGTGGGAGTAAAGCTGGTGAGACAGGTATCCTGTGTCTGCTTTATTGCAGCCTGTAGTCAGTCTGCATCTTGCTCAACATGATAAAATATTCTGCAGTTAATTTTTTTTTTTTTTTTTTTTTTGTGGAACAAACATATTTATGGATCACTTGGGTCTACTGGTGCTACTGTCTATTGCTCTTCAGTGAAGAAAGGTTTAATATTTTTCCTACACAGTATATTTTTTGCTCTCCTTCAGTTCAGTCTTGGTCCAGCCAATGGCTGGGGAGTGACTTCAGGCAAAGCTGTCTCACAGCCCTGTGATGGCAGCTGGGCTGGCTGCAGACTGAGGTACAGTAGGTTAACAGTGATGAGACAGCCCTTCATCCCTCCCTCCCTCCATGTGGCTTTCCCTTCTTGCATGTATTTTTCTCTGTATATATTGGCAATCTCCTGGAATAGTGACTCTCCTGACTGGTATGTAAAACCTTAAAGAAAGTCATTGTTTTCGCTGTAGTTCTGAAGCCCAACCAGGGGTGCTGGAAATTAAACCTGCAGTTTCTGAAAGTGTAGCAAGATCCAGGAGCGTAGCAACTGACTTTTCAAATACGTTTACCAGATTTGTATGGTATTTAATAGCTTGTCTTGAAAGCCATTAAATTTACATTATACTTTATCACATTACAAACAGTCACGGTTCAAAGTTACTGTTTTGCAAGAAGTCACAAACTTGGATTTGGATACAATTTGTCATTTTCTTCTTTTACTTTTCATTAAAAATAATTTTCGGTATACTGCTGCTGTGATAGAAATGTAACTCAAAATTATCTTCTTTTGAAAGAGTTATCTAAACAGCTGAGCAATGCTTTATTTGTAATAAGTTTTTTTTGCATTAGTTTGTTCAATGTACCCCATCTCATTTTCTTCAGCCCTTCGAAACTTATTGAAGCAGCAATGTAAGATTAGACCCTTAAACAATGTCACCAAGAACATTGTATTTCTAAGCGGTGCAGTCCAATGTGCAGAAGCATGAGTACGAAAATGATTCATGCCATCTATTAAAGGCTAATTTAAATACCGGAATACTGTTTTACCATTCAGTTGCTATAAATTATTGTATCTACTGTAGTTTGAGATTAAGTTGAGCCAGATTTTCCAACCTGCCAACAAAATCCAACCCCAAAGGGTTTTAAAAAAATTGTAATTGTCACAATAGACAGATTTTTTTTTATTTTACCTGTATGGATAATAATCTTTCATACATTTTAATACAATCCTAATGAAATCTAAAAAATAAATTTTATAGTTCATCTGCTGGTTTACTGCAGAGACTGCAGAGCAGTATATTAAAAATGTATTTCTCTTTCATCGTTACTCTTTTTATATTATCAATCAAGTAAATCAAACTTAGAATTCTAACTTATTAGCATAAAATCTCACCCAGACACAATCTTCTTGATGAACAGGCTTCTAACTTTTTTGTTATGGAGACATAAATTACTCTGATATTACCAGGGAAAAAAAATTCTAATGCTTTACTCAGTGTTTTTGACGAAACACTGTATCAAGTTATGGCTGTTCGAGAAATATAATGTTTTGCTTGAAAAGCACAGATCTAAAGTGATTAGTTTATTACTTGTAATACCTGTTCCTCATGTTTCCTGCTTAAATATTCACCAGTATAAAACAACTTAACATTCCCCTGTGCACGCAAGCATACTCACACAGACGCACACACGGGCGCATATATCTTTCATGCCACAGAAGTCTGCCAGCTATGTATTTTCATATGAAAGTCTCTGGACTATTTAGTTCAGCTCCACAGAATATTCCACTTGGTATAATTTAGAAAATCATTCTTTGGGCCCAATCCTGCATTTCTTGGACACCCACGGATTTCTGCCACTAACGTGAATTAAAAGGGGGTCAGCTTTTTGCCTGCTGGCACCCTGGTACCTTTATGTCTCTCACGTACATAGGGATCCTGTTAGGTACTGGCAACACGCGGCAAGGGTTGGAGATGAGGTTCATTTGGGCTGTGATTACAGGGGCATTAAGCACCTGCTGAGAGTGGGCTTCTGCAAATCTCCACTGATTACCTGCCAGGCATGTCACTGAGCGCCTTTGCATAGCGGGGCTGCTGGGTTGGTCTTTTTGCAGAATTTTTAACATCTCATCTATACATCCCATCAACCTGTACAGTAAGTAGATACCTCTGCCTGACTGTCGTACAGAGACTGTTCCACTTAGCAAGGACCTTCTCTCCTCGCTTTCCCACCCCCGCCATGGGGATTGGGGTTGGTTGTCTTGGGATTGACAACACCACGGTTGTCTTGGGATTGATATATAAATAATTACCGAAAGACAAATTGTACAGGTTTCTTTCTTTCCTCTGCAGTAAGCCATTCCTCTGTCTACACTTGAAATTATTTAGTCTACCAGAACAGTGTTTTTTTAAACCATTCTTGCACGTGGTAAACATTTTACTTTTGGAAGGATTCAGCACCCGGAAGGAAATAGCTCACTGGCAGCAGTGGTGGCCCTGAGCCTGCCCGCTTGCGCCGAGGTGTCTCGCTCCGAGCTGACGGGGTTCGCAAACCCGGCCCCAGCAGAAGGTGCTGAGCATCAGGCCCTTGATGTGCCCAAACCCGTGACCATCCTCTCTGTATTCAAGGAACTACTCATGGTGTGGCACACGGGAATGACACCGCCGACCTTCCCAGAGAGAGTCTGAGTCTCAGACTATTTGATCCCTTATCTTTTAAGAGGATCCCTTCGCCTTTCTGGTGAAAAGCCGCTATGCCCTGAGACGGATCACAGGCTCAGACTTTACACGCTAACCTTTGCTTGAAGTACGTGAGAGATACCGGCATAACCTTCCCTCGTTCTCCATGCTGAGGCACGGTACCCTGTGACGGGAAATTAAAGTGAGGGACGTGCTGCCTGCTGTCAGTGCCTCCCGAGGAAGTTCCCGTTCCTCCCCGCTGCACGGGGGACTGGCTCAGCCTCTCTCAGATGGCTGTCAGATTGTCGGTGACCGTGATAAGGCTTTCACTTATCCCAGCTGGGGAGGCTTAGAAGCAAATAGGAATTGCAGTGGGAACCAGCTGCTCATATGTCTGTGATGAGCAGGCTCACAGGAAGATTTTTACTCAATTTCTATGCCTTGCATTATTTAACTTACCACCTGATGTTCCTGTCGTGCAGTAAATCCAGAAAATTACTCTTTGCTGAGATTTCACCGTGTCAGTTTGGGCAGATACATAAGAGCGTCTCCGCAGTCTCTTGAGCATTTAAGATTACATGAAGAAATCTTGGTGTGACATTTTAGCTGGTTTCTCTTCCGTGGTGTGGTGCTCCAGCAGTGCCTAGAGCTTTCAATTCAGTTTTTGTTACTGCAGTCTGTAAGGATCTACCGTATATTACCCTGGTCTCTGCACAGACACGTTCTGCAGGTTGATAATAATCAGGTACACACAGAGAACAATGATCATGATAAAAATCAGTGTAACAAAACCAATTTGCCTGATGATCACAGATGTTATTAATTGATTAACATGGCAGCTTTACACTGTGACTTAAGACAGGTTTTTATTTAAAAGACAGTGACTTAAAAAATACAGCTCAGGAAAAAAAAAGGAAATGCCAAACTGTGATTCAAATATAACTGTAATCTAACTATATCAAATAACATATTTGGCAATATTACCATATTTCTATTGCATATAGGACACTGTAGCTGCTCACATAGTGTGAGGAAAAAAAAGATTTTAAAGTCGGAATTTAAGTTATTTGTTAAGCAGTTCCATATTTTTCAAACAAGATTAAAATTCATTAATACAAGTACACAGTAGAGTTTCAATAAAACTCTTGAACCTTGATCCAGGCTTTAGCCCTGGCTGTGTAGTTGCACTAAGCCAAGGCAGTGACACTTTTATCCGAATGGATGGTACCTTTTTCTACATTTACATCTACTACTGCAGTTGTTCAAATGTGGTACCACTGACAACATATAGTTCTCCTTAGTGTGATTTAGGTTATGAAAAACATTTCCCCCTTTACAAAATAAGCAAAGCAACAGCTTCTTACTTCAGAGGATATTCTGAAGATCAGTTGTTTCATCATTTCCCTCCCGTAAGGCTATCTTTATCCATTAGCATGTGGAATTATATGTATTACAGTTGTTGTGTTTTGTTGTTTGGTTTTTTTTAATAGCATTTTGAAAAGCAAGTAATAGTTCTGAATAAAGGAGAAAAAAAGAAGTTACTACCTCTGTTGTAAATTAGCAGTATTGCTTAGGATTATTTTTCAACACAAGTTTTTTGATGACACATTTTCAAGGCCTCTAAATTCTGATCTTATTTTATTTACTACCAATTAAAACATTTCTGACTGGGAGATAAGTGAAGCCTTCTACAAATTCAGAATACATTCTCATCCTCCAGGGAATTTCTAGTGTCTTGGAAGCCAGCTGCATGATCTGATTCTGGGAGGGATCGATCATCGGAGGCTTAGAAAATTTTATCTACCCTCTTGAAGGGAAGGGCTGGTAATTCAACCTTTCACCCTCCTGTGAGTCATTGAACAAAGAGTCCAGCAGATGGATCTGAGGTTCCTCCAGACTTGTGAGTTCCTGACGATTCTCAATATGCTCATTAACCTTGTGCTTTTGAAGAGAAATCCAGTCTGATGCCTGAAGGCTTGCTATATTGACATTTCTGTTGCCAGTAGAGTTGAAGGAAAATACCATTTGTTTTTCATGGGAAAGTGGGGAAAGGAGAAAAAAAAAAGTTGTTTTAAATTTATTATTTATGCTGACATCTTCTATAAGTGAAAACAGGAAAATAGTCAGTTTTCAAATATTACTTATATTTTTAAAATCTGGGTTTTTGGTATTAAAACCAAATTATTTTCCAGGATTCAATTTTCAACAAAGAGAATCCAATTTCTTTGACGCCTTCTTGGGGGATCACACAATAAGTATTTCATTTGCCATGAAGGGGCATTCTGTGTGTGAATGAGTTCAAACAACTACTTAAATGTTTTGACAAATGTTTGAGCCTTGGTGATTTTTGAAACTTCATCTTTCTTTCTTATCCAGCCAGGTAAAGTTTATTTTTCAGTAAGAGAGCACGGGTGGGCAACAGAAAGTTTATCCTGAATTTGCTCCTTCTCTGCACACAACTGCCACAGAGAGTCCCTTGCAGAATGTGGTTGCTGCAAGGAAGTCGTGCTCCAAGTTTCCTTCCCTAGTTCATGAGGTGACCTTAAGACAAAGCCAGCTGCCTGGATCAGGTATTTGACACCCCAATGCTTATTGCAAATAGACATAATACTGAATCTAATGTTACCTAGCTGTTACCATAAGAATATGAAACACCTCTGATCACTTGTGTCAAGAACACATGCTCTCCCTCAAAACTGTGCAACCAGAAAAATTAGTAAGCTCTGCATGCAGACCTATACATTATTTAAATATAAATGATGGTATCATAAGGGAAAAACAGGAAAAAATGAGAAAAACAAATGGGATGAACAATGCTGTGGAAGGGCCTGCTTGGTACATGGGTCATCAAAAGTGGTGAATCACATCCTGCAGGAGCTCATTCTCCTCCACCGACGATAGCTGAAACCGGGATGCCAAACACAGAACGTTCAGATGGCCAGTGCTAGGAGGTCTGCACAGAGAGGCTGCCGTATCTCTGAGTCCCTGCCCAGGACTGCTGAACTGGTGATGGCAGGGGCTGAGGGTTTGCCTGGGCTTGTTATGTCCCCTCATCCTTTTTGCCTGGGCTTGTTGCAACTGCTGTTTTCTGTCTGGCTTAGCGTCTTTAATCTCTTCTTCCGACAAAGCACAGAAATTAAGACAAGCATCTATGGCCCCAGGAGGAGCTGTAGCCATGAACTAGACCGATTTTTAACTCTGCTTTTCAAGACTATAGCTGTTTACAATGTCTGGCTATGTTAACTTCTAAAATACATTGGTTAGTAAAGATAATGACTAGTACCGCAAAAATTGACAAAGTCTCCAAGTGATGTAGAGTAACATTGGGTCGAAGAGCTAAAAATAAGAGTAGTGCTATTTATTCTTTCCAAGGGAACAAAACAGAAAATGAGAAACATCTTGGTATATCCTCCCAGAACACTAACTTGTATAATGCTTATTTGTTGATGGTACTCAATGAAGTGCAGTGCGGAATGAGCAGAATAAAGGTTATTAACATCTCACTATAATATTTCAGAACTTGTTGCTATACTGACACAAACTCTGTTCTTGGGCTAATATTTCTGAAAGGTCTAAGTAAGGTCTGTGTTATCCTGCAAAACAGGGGTACTTTTCTTTGTTTCACTTTTTTACACAGAGGTACTTTTTATTTTTTTTCCTCTTACAAATGTCTATGTGAGTGAGAGGGCCAGCTTTTTAGCAAACTGATAATGAACCATAGCATTCCGTGAAATTGTTCCTCACTGCACGTTAATCCCACAGCTTCTATCTTTGTAGCTACTCCTGCCTGCAGCTGGGAGACTCACGCACCTGTAGCGTAAGAGAACGATAGGAAGGAAAAAATGAAGCTGGAATCAAGAGAGAGCAGGATACTTTAATAAAACAGCTCAAAGCATCTTTTAGAATTAACCTTATCATTCTGATTTCTAAATTGGAGGCAAATCATTCAGGCTTTAGCCTATCGGTTTTTGGAAGCATAAGTAAACATCAGTGGAATACAGCTCCCCTACGCAGCTGCCTTTTCTATTCATCACCTTTACCTTTTTTAACACTAGTGTACTTACTTTTCCCTTTCATCCTCAGAAATTTCAGCACAGTTTGTGTATTACCTGATAATGGGAAATGAGGCAAGCTGTGTACTGCTCTCTGTGCCTTGCGGAGTATCATCATTACATGATAATAGTGGAGATAGATCAGAATGGCAGAACATATGTTTGATTAGTATCTCCCAACAAGGGCCCAAATTTTATTGGTATTTAATATCGGTAGGCATCAGAACAGAGATCATCAGTTTAGTGAGAATCTATGCTAGGCTTAGTATAATTATCACTACTCATAGCCTTGGGTATTGGGTATTATTATGGCGATAGTCATGTAGAGTTTTAATGTCATGAAAGTAGCTTGATATTTCTCTTTTCTGAATTTCACTCTGCTTTATATATTTTAAATATTTGTAGTACGGAAAACAGAAGATACCTAAGTGCCCAGCGGGACAATGATCACAAAATATGCTCCAAAGATGACATTCACTGCACATTTTCAAGCAGCTGCAGCTTTACATCAAAATCCTGGATGGCTCTGCATGTTTTAGTTCAACAATTTGATAAGATATAATAGTAATATTATCATAAAGGCAAGTTACAGAATTCAGATTAATTGAAAACTTATTGTAGAAAACTCCCACAGGAATGGCAGAAATAATCACAAAACATAAATTTGAACTGAATTTGAATTTTCAGTATGTCTGATAAAACAGAAATTGAACAAAAAATATTGCCATTAAACATTCTTTTTTCCACTGCAACACCTCACTATTTCATCAGAAATTCAATAACACTTATCCTTTGACCACAGTCTCACTCCCCATGTGTGGTATCCTTGAAGAAATTTTTCTGTTATTATTATTACTGTTAGTAGAATTTCCAGAGAATATATGTCTAACCATTCTACCCCTGGGCAAGATCTCCCTTTGCACCCAGTGCTATATTAACTCAGAACAAAAAGATATCCCTGCCAAAAGCTTAAAAATCAAAGCACAAGACAACATTGGTAGGCAAGCCAGGTAAAAGAATGAGCAACAGTCTGGCTCACCATCCCATTTTGTGAAGAAACCACTGAGAAATTGTTATTATGTATGGTTTAAAATGGTTAAAATACCACACAGGCATAAAATACCATTACAGGTGAACAGGAGGGAAATTACAATTAAATGATGTGAGAAAAGAAAGCTATTCTCTGAATGATGTGGAACCAAACACATTTGCCATCACTGCAGAAAGAGGAATTGTGAGAGGGGAAACAGAGAGGTGGGCTTGGGTGCTCATGTCGGCCATTGAGAGCTGGGCACCAAGCTCGGAGGGGTGCTGTGGGAGGGGGTTCCCTTGTCAACAGCCCTTGGAGCTTGTGCTGTAACATACGGGGAGTATGCACGTAAGGTGCAGGGAAGAGGCTGAAGGCAGACGAGACACTCTCCAGTGAGATGGGCAGTGCTGGACCTGGACATTGTCCCACCCTTAATGAGGACTCATCGGCGGATGCAAATCAGTGGGACACGGGTTTCTGTTGCTGCAGGGTCGCTCGTTGAAAAGCCTCTGAAGAAGAATCTGCTGGTGCCATTTGTATAAAGAAAATAGGAAGCGAGCTCCTTTGCATATGCAGAGGGAAATGAAACAGTTGTGTGCGTCATAGCTATTCCTCATTAAACTGTTTGTAAACAAGTCATTTGTTTAATCTGCCCTGGAGTATGTGTTACAGGATAAAATGTTGCTGGTGAACTAGCCACCACAATTATAAAGGGCCATGAGATGATGCTTTGCAGCATGGAGCTGATCATGGGTAATTTACCGCAAGGTGAAATAATTATATTTATTTCTTGCCTAAGTCATCAGGAGGATCTGCTTCAGGGAACTGGAACATTTTCAGTGGAGAGCTTGACCAGTCAGAGTAATTGAAAGCAGTTCAAAGATATCCTAAGAGAGCAAAACCAGTCTTGGGAAACAATAATGTGGGGTGTTTGTGAGTTTTTTGGGAAAACTAGCCAAGGAAAATTACTGGGTAATTTAGCTAGATAGCTTCTCAAAGTGACTTAGAGCCTAGTGAGAAATCTTTTTTTGAAAAACATATGGGGTCTTCTGTTAGCCTAAGAGTGACTCTGAGAACTCTCTCTGAGGGATTTTGTGAACTGGGGGACGTTATACTTCGGGAACTTCTTTCCTGTCCTGGGTAAAATAATTTCAAAGTGCTCAGGAATGTCAAGAACATTCAATAATATTAGAAAGGGCAGTAAGCTTGCTGTGAACCCCAAAAGTGAGTGCCATGTGTACTCAAAATGCACATGGGCATCTAATTTCATACTGGATTCACCCAAGAACGAACATAAAAGCAATAAGATAAAAAGGACCTTTAATCTCAGCAAAGGATAAAAGGAATGAGTTAGTGAGAATGTCAGGTAGATTAATTAAAGGAGTCACAGTGAACAATATTAGGCAGTAAATAACATTAGGGCATAACATAATTACCATTTCTAAGAGTTATTTATCACCAAGTAACCCTTTTTGGTCTAGGCCAGTCTTAATCCCCCTGGGCTCATGTACTTTTCTGGAGCAGCCACACCTTTAATTATGTAAAACCTTAGCTTTCTTAATTTTTAGGGCTGATCTGTGCTTGGACAAGTTATTATTCCACTTTGGTTGGATCCTTCCAACCCTCTGGCCCCAGTACCTCCTGCATTTTTGGACTGGAGTCTGGGGCAGCGCTCGCGGTGAAGCATCATCTCTTTGTAACTCACTGAGCCTTCAAGGGGTCTCGGATGCCACCAACAGTGCATTTCTCAGGGACTTCCTTGTGGCGCTCATTTCCAGTTTGATATGAAAAGTGTTTTTCTCCTGCTTTCCTACATTCCTTCTTCTCAAAGTGGCAGCACATGAATCTCCTGTAAGGACAAGGATGTTTCCCTGAATACCTGTTCTTTGTAAGAAGACAGACATCTTTTGATTTTGATGTAATATTGTTCTCTGCATTATTTTGTAGAACCAGTCAAGTGTGTGCCACAGGATAAGCTGCATCTTTTCCTTCTACTCCCAGTGCCCAATTGACTTGTATGTCTCAGGTTAGAATGAAAAACCTTCCCAATGAAAATGGCTATTTGGTTCAAGGCAAAATATTTACAAATGTGGATTCTTTACAACATTTTGTTTAAAAAAAAAAGATAAAAAGGCAAAAAGCATTTTGAGGTGGTCAGAAATGACCAGGTATGTTTCAGTTTTGCATTTCAAAAGACCTTTTTTGTAACAGAATTCATTGTCTTTAAATATATATAAAAGCTTAGTAAAACATTTTAAATGTCAAAATCTGATATTACTGAGGCAATATTCTTGGATTAATCCCAAAATAAGTCTTTCAAAAGTACTTAAAAAAATCTATTCTTCAACATATGTCAAAAAGTTATATTTTTTTCCACTTTCAATGGGTGGAAAGAAGAAGCTACATCTCCTCTTACTGGAAAACTCTCTTTGCTCTTCCCAGAGAACGTCTCTATAAGCTATTATGTCAGTGCACCTTCTTCACCTCCGCTCCTCAGGTTCTGGGGCTGCAGTTCATCTAACTTTGATCTTTGAAAGGTTTAGTCCAAGTTTGTTGGTCAGTTTTCCTCTGCAGACACAGAAGAATGCTGAGGAACCCCAGAGGGCCCATACAGTTGGGAAGAAGTACTTTATGGAGAAAGTATACCTTCCCTTGCTTTAGAAGGAACTTAGCCAGCTGAAGTCAATAGTTAAAGGAGGCTGAGACATCAATATTAATAGAAAACTGTTTTGTTGTAACGTTAAGCATCAGTACAGAAGAGGTAATACCAGCCTTGTCTTTTCCCCCTCTGAAAAAAGAGGAGAGCAGAGAAGAGCCAGTGGAACTCAGAGATTTCTGTGGTGCTTGCCTCGTAACAGAAAACTCATGAACTGAAGAAGATGAGTTTTTCTTCTCTCTTCACCTTTTCTTTACAAGCACCTAGGTATGTAGGTATATGTTGGTATACATATATTCCGTCTTCACACCACAGATGACATAACTTTTCCTTAGTGAAATTAAGTAGTTTGTTAAAACGGAAAGATCATTATTAATTAGTCCAGTACTACAGGTGCCTAGTTATTAAGAATTTTTTGAACACGTGAATGAGAAGTGAGAGTTGGTTGAGGATGCTAAACTGACAATACATCTGAAAAATTTAGTCTTATATATGGAAAGATACAACTGTGCTATTTGAGCAACCTCGTTACAGTGTTCTGAGTCCTTGTGTCCACTAGGCATAAAAGCTACATTTTAATCTTACATTGGTGAAGGTTATAGTCGTTAACATGTAGTGAAGACTGAAGGTGTAATTTAACTAAATTCTGGTAAATCAAGGTAATCCCTCAACTCTTACCCAATGTTCTCAGTTTGTTTAAACATGTGAAAACTGTATCTTCACTAGGGTTCTGTATTTCTTTTTACTTGGCATGCAGTCAGAACACACTTTTTTTTCCCTAGCTTGGGCATAAGAATGTATTTGGTAAGTCTAAGTGCATAATGTAGTTTGCCTTTTATACTGGTTTAAGCTAATGAGTAAACTGTGAGAGAAGCTTGTCTTGGTAAATTTAAGACACATTAGGAAAATTCTGATCTACCTATGGTATGCTTCTCGCATGCCTTAATTGGAACCTGCTAGCAATATATTTAGAACCTATTTAAATATTCAACTCCATGCAAGAGCTCCCAGTGCTTAAACGTTATGGCTGGAATACTTAGCATTACTGCATAACCTCTTTTCCATACAAAGGAGCTTTGAAATGGTTTTAAATGACAGAACAATGTGAAGAAGGTTTCTTCTTTGCAAATGCGAGTCAGTCCCCGTGGTTGTAAAAACATATGGGAACGTGGTTCATAGGAATACAGGTGTGAGTGACCTGGAAAAACTTACTTCCTGTATCAAACTAGCAATGGAAATACTTCTTTAAAGATAGAGCAATTGAAATAAATACCATAAAAATGCTCATTAACATACTGTTGTATTTATAATACTCCTCATTTTTATTACAACACAAAACTGCTGTTACATCAGCTGCGCTAGTTTCAACTCTTGCAAAATGACCAAACCTTTGTATTACTTAGGTAAGAAAATACATAATCACTCGTCAATTATTCTGTTTACTCTTGACAAAAACTGTGGAGAAAACCTGTGCTGAGGAAGGCACTGACCATCAGGCAAGATGACAAGTGCCTGCAGCTTCCAGTGTGACTCAGGGGCACTGAGCATCTGACAGAATTGACCTCTGCATAGAAAGGCAACATTCAAGGTCAACATGTGGGACTATGTCACACTACCTTTGATATTCTGAATCCACAAATGTAGGAGTGGACATGTTGCTCTCTTCAGGGAGGGTTTATGCCGTCTATGAAAGAGGTAGTAACATGTCTCATATTCTGCAAATGTTTATTAAACGATGGGCTTAATTAAACAAGAAATCCAACTATCTCCTAAAGACAAGTTTTTTATGAGTTAGAAATATTCACCTTTCCGTCTTTACTGTTTCAGAGCCCCCGGTGCAAGGCTTGGAGTTTGGAGCATCAGACATCTCCTCCCGTCCATCCTCATCGTGAATTCTCATCACGCCACAGCAGGGAGAGGCCCATATTCTGACTAACTTCAATGGAAGGACTTACTTCCCGTATCAAGTTAATAGTGAACCATGCCTGGAGCAAGTGAATTTGAGGACAAAATTTTGCCCTGTAGGCCAAGTTCCTCAAGACACACACAGTGGAGTGGAGGAAAGGCAAAATGCCACTTACATTTGCAGCGTGGTATGAATAAATGATATTGGCAGAAAGTGAAACTGCACTGAAAGTCATCCTTGCTTTTAGTACAAACAAGGAGCTCCCTGTGCAGCGAGTGGAACAAATGAAGCCTGGTTTCCTACAGATTTGTACCTCATGGTTGCATTCTCTGGTGTCTAGTAAAGTGTAAGCCCCATTTAAAAGTTTTTCTTGCATTTCAGGCACTTAGACCCTCTCTCCCCCATGCTGTGAGCTTATCTGAAGCTCATGGAAATGAGCATGCGAAGGAGTGCTTTTTCTTCTGGGCAGCAATACCTTTTTACTAAACCTGTAGAATTTTATCTCTGATACCCCTTTTCTCACTGACCGGTTGGCCAACAGGTTCAAAAGTTACGGATACAGTCACATAAACAGAAAGTCTGATAGGCATGGGCACGAACGGGTACCCATATATAAGTAGGTTATGTAATGTCATCAGAGACCTGTCAGATTAACCTGGGCTACCTGCTGGTTTGATGACAGCCCATAACTAGCCCATGTGCATGAGGTTCCCAGAGGACCAGGCAGGCACTGATGACTTCCCACAACAGGCGTCTGTCTTGTGGCTTGAATTCGTCACTTCAGGCACAAGCTGCCCTCATGAAACACCTCAAAATACGTGTGGGCTGGACCATGCTGCCTTTTGCACGCCCTTTCAATAGTCTCCCACTTCTGTGATGTTTCCCTGTGATTCAGGACTCTGAATCTCTCCTCTCTGCTGTGTTAAAATGCTCATGGAAAGCCTGGAATACGCTAGTTCCCACTAAAATCACAGAAGATGAGTTTTATAGGGAGTTATTTAACTCTCTTATGATTAAGATCATTTTTGTCAAGCCATTACCACCTAGGAGTTTCTTTTGTGACATTGCTTGCCACATTTTTCACTTTAAAAAAAGCCTCCTTCAAATTGCAGGGAAAAAATGGACTTTATGTGAAAAAGGACCTTTTTTTGCCTAACAGACATGGGAGCCCTGGCCTGAAAATTCCTTTGAGGCTGTGGAAGCCTGTGCCACCTTCTGCCAGTAAGATTATGCTGTGTAAGTGGATTGTGACCCAAGAAAATGACTCAGTTGTGTGAGACAAATGGATGTTGCCAGTTTACAAGCATTTTAAAAACAAAGCATCATCTGGTCATTGCCAGTTATTAGGCAATTTAACACAACATCAAAAGAATCAAGGCAGTTACCTGATTTCTTCCATATCTGCTGACTTAATCCAATATCATTTCTGGCCAGTCTTAAAACAGAATGAGAATAAACATTGCAGGAATAAATTAAAAGACACCAGTGAGAAAGGATGTTAAATGCTCCTCATTAATCTGCCAGGGAAGCAAGATTAAAAGAATTACAGTTTGAAATTTTACACAGGTTTCATTAAACTCCAACCAGACTTTTCAATAAAGGATTACTGCTCAATGGCAACGGTTAGAGACGCCATGTAAGAGGGCAGATGTATTATCTGTGTTTTATAGTCATGTAAAAATGTAATAACTTTTAGTCACAATTAACTAATATAATGTTGAGCTGGAATATTGATTGGAAATCACACATAACAGCCTTAGGTAATTAAGAGGAGATGTTGGGTACTTCTAATGCTGGCTGGACAAGAATACTCCAGGTACATAGTTATCAGCCACCCTAGTGACTTTCCCTAGGAAGGAGAGCAGGTTTTGCAGGCTGCTTTCCTATTCTGCTCAGGTTGAGAGAAAGAGTAATGGAGCATTAACTACACGCATGTTCAACACAGGTGTACCGATGGGGATGAAGAGGAGTTTATGTGGTCCAGGATCTGACTGCATTTCTTCCAGAATCAGTAGAGGCAGAAGAGGACAGACAACTTTCTGTTCATGAGTGGTCTTTGCAGATGGCACAGTTGGCAGTGTGTGCCTAGTGCATTGAACATGCTACATCATTCATCTGCTTTGTCCTTTTCTGATGAGTAAAGGAAGCCTGAAATGAAAATTTCATTACTCTGAGAATGAAGTACCACAGAAGTGAGATTGGCATTTGCAGTCCTTGCATAGTGTGCACTCTTGCTTGGATGACATGTAGCTTATGATATGTAAAAGTCGTTTCTAGATCCAGAAGAACACTTTAAGTTCTGGGGTAAAAGGTGATTTATTGTTCTTCCAGATCCACCATGCAAGGCCTATTTTCTTAGTGACTAAAAATTCTGGTTAGTTTTGGGTTTTTGTATGCAGCCAAGTTTAGGAAAGTTCTAGCACAGAAATAGAGAGGGAAAGCACATTTGAAGAGAAAAGATAATCACATTTCTAATTCTGTGAAAATTCTCAGAAATGCAACCTGTTCAAAATTTCAGAGTTAAGAGAAAACAAAGCTGCAAATCTGTATTCTCTTTGTGAGTTGACATGAAGTTAGGATAAGAATTTGGACATAAACCATACTTTTTGTATCTATATTTAATAGACAACCATGATTTTCCCTCAAGCAGAAGAAAATTAACCAGGTTGGCAACACTAACAAACATTTTCTTAAATCTCCTTACTATTGTTCATGTCATTTGTTTTTCATTTGAGTTTCCTCTTGCCCTGCTTTATACATGTTGACATCGCTCTTCTAGTGAAATATCTCCTTCCTATGAAGTCTGGCATTTAGAAGTTATTTGAAATGCAGAGTTCCTGAAAATAAGAGTTTAAATCTTTTAGAAGACTGAAACTAATAATTACAGTATTAAAATAAACAAGGAGGTTCAGCCATAAATTAATCTAGTTTTACCATAATATTGTTTTAATTTAAAACCAATAATTCTTGCAAAGACAGAACTTGCTTCCCTGTTCACAAAGTAGATGAAATGATACATACACACCTGTTGGAATATCGTCATCCTTTTTTATTATATCCTGTTGGACATTCTCTTCTGTCTTTCTCCATTTTCATGATGATCTTTAATTTTATTTCTGTATTTCTGTATTTCATTGTTACAATAAAATATAATTAAAAAATAAAGGAGAACAAAAATAAGAGTTAGAAAATCCATGTTAAGTGAACAGATTTATTCTTACTGCTAGTATGAATATTTTCGTGTCCTCCTAGCTGCCTGAACCAGCTTTTTTCCAAGTGACAGCCAAAATGTCGTAGTTTAGTCCTTCAACTCTTAAAAAAAAGGCAAAAATTGTCCTTCATATCTATATTCTTTTTAATTTACTTTTTTCTTTGTTGTTGAGCACAAAATCAGGTTTCATATAATAGTAAGAAAACACCTTTTTTCTCAGTTTCTTAAACTTAAATGAAGTGATATTTTAAAAGTACAAGGCAATGTACTTTGTGTACATAAGAAACGTATAATTTATTTTTTAACTCCTTACAATACTACAGACCTGACATTGAAGAACAACTGAAATAATTTGTATATTTCTGATTTTTGGTAAATACCTGCCATGCTGTAGAATCCTGCTTAAATGCGTTGTTGTGTATTTAAAGTCACAGTATAAAATGTATTTCTTTGTTTAAAGGAAAATAAAAATGTAAAAGTGAGAGCTGTCATTTGAAGAATAATACCAAAAGGCAGTACACGATGAGACCTTTTTATACTTATGCCTAAGCTTAGTTACAGTAGCAAAATGCTGTATGGCAGTCAATTAATTAAGGTTTCTTTTTGTGAGTGTAGAAAGTAAAATATTTGACAACATGGAGTAATGAGGTGGTAAAGGGAAGACCCCTTTTTTTATGGAGGCTGTCAAGGCACGATCTCCCCTGCTGTGGTGTGCTGAAATCGAGTGCAGGTGCTATTCCTTCTAAGTCCACACAGCTGAACCTAATTTTACCCTATTGCAAAGACTGGGATCTTCAGTTAGCATCTACCACATCCTGGCCCCTTAATCTGTGTGTTATATGGTGGCACCTCCCACAGTAGAAGTTCTAATACTCTCACAGAACCTCAAACTAATTGTTATTGCATGACAAATATATGGAACTACAATTCATAGTTAGTACTATTAGTTGATTGCACTGAATATGTTTAATCTTGTTTTCACCACTTGATTTTGTTTTTAATTGGAACTTTCCCTGCAAAAAACACTTTAGGACTTATTTTAGAGGTACTGTAGCTTGTATTAAAGTGTGCTTTCAAAACCATGTTTTTGAAAAATAAAATCTCTTTCAAGGCATCGTACATTGGAAGTAGGAATGATACAGCGATAAGATCAGTTAGTGAAGTTCTGAAGTTCTTACAACAGATACTTTTCTTTACTTGGAAGGTGACTATATTCATAGCATCAAAGACCTAATGTAGTTCTCTGCACTGCTTTCCTCAGACTTTCAGTCTGAACTGTTCATACAATCAGTGCAAAATGCATTTTACTCATTGTGAGTCAGACCAGTTTCAAAGTTTAAATAGGAGATCTTTGCTAGCTTAATTCATTTAGATGGAAATAGGTGAGGGAAAACTCACCCAAAGAGCTGAGTATACAGATTTTAGCGAGGTGGTTACTGCCGCTAGGATGTTGCCAAGCAGGATGGAGTAGGTTGGAAGGTGAGGCTGAGGCCAGTGCAAGAGGATCAGCAGCCAAGCTCATAGCTTCTCTGTTTATTCTGTGCACTAGGACTTAGTCTTGTGTGTCAGCAAGGATCAGACAACATTCTTCTGGAACCAACCCTCTTTTTGGGTGTTTGAGGTAAAGAACAACGTTGAATAGTTCCTAATTTGGTGGTTCCAGTGTGGGATGGATACACAAAGTTAAACAGTGCTGTGGGTTATTCCCCACCAGTAGGAATCAGTCAAGTTTTGGATTTGAGTCCTAAATGATAGCATTATCACCGAGCTTATTGATAACCAGACACTCTTGCTATACCCTTGGAGTCTGGGAACCTTCAGGCTCGGAGTCTGGATTTGTGGACATCTTTGATTTGATTCACACTTGCTACTTGTGTACTTGCTGCCAACATTGTTTAGATAATGCAGCACATCTGACAGGCTCTGTAGGAAAAGCATGTCAAACAATGATGCTCTTTGTTGTGGCCCGGCTGGAATGTTAAACCAGGCTTTAAACTATAGTGGAGTCAAGAAAAGATTAAAACATTTTTAAACAAAGGCTTCAAATGCAGAAATTAAGCAACTTAGTCCTTCCACATCACAACCCTTGGATCACAGCCAGGGTAGCATTTACAGTGTATTGAAGGGGCTTATTCATCCTGCAGATAGGGAGATTTTTTGTTTTGTTTCGTTTTAAAAAAGAGAACATATTTGCAGTGCAAAATCTTGATCTGCCCAAGTGAGCCAGGATCACACTACATGTTAATTTTTTAAATTATTTTATTGTTCATGGGAATATAAAAAAAAAAATTATTACACGCTTTTTGTTACATACTTCTGCTCTGTACCATTAGATTCCTACATCTGAAGGCTTGTGACATCACTGACTGCTTTGACCTCCTGTGTAACACAGAACAAAGAACATCAGCCCATATTTTGCATTGTGTTTCAGGTAAAGTGCTTTTTTTTTAGGACATCTGATACTAATGTAAAATCTTCAAACCAGATCCCACAAAGACATACAAGCATTTTTGGAAGAAAAAAAGCAGCCCTGTACAGGACTTGTTTTTAGAAGATCCTTTTAAAAACAATTCAAGAAAAAAGCATCTTTCATGTAAGATTCCAGTGGTTACTGCACTCAGGAAGTGTGAATACTTGGATCACTTCACTCCAGAGTGAAGCAAGTTTGAAATCTCTGCTTTCTGCTTCTGAGGAGACTGTCTTAAGCATCAAACAATGAGATCATTGATGAAGGAAGCTTCATTCTGATGAAGGTGATTCCTTCCACCAAGAGAAGAGTAAGCAAGATAGCACATAATTCCATCCTAGAAGAAGTGAGGCTTGGGGAGGATTTTTCTACAGGAAACAAATATGAAACCAGAGAAATTTATTAATTAGGTTGCACCTGAATAGGGGCTTCATAGATGGTAACTTTGAATTTATGACAGAATTACACCTCTGTCTCGACTTAGATGCCCAAAAAAACATTTCTCAGAGGAAATGCAACATCAGAGAGAATCCATCACATTCCTAGATAAACTGAGTAGTACTTAGACTATGAAGTTCAAAGCCTAGTACTAAGATGTACATACTTTGATGGACTTCATAGAACATAAACTACTGTTATCTGACTAGGTGGATAAAACGTCAATTAAAAAATGTGCTTTCTTCTTCTATGAAGGGAAGAAGAAATCATATTCTCTTACACAAATTATGCAAGAAGAACAACCAAAAAGGACACCACTGCACCACCACTTTCCAGATACATGCACATGTTAATGGTTGATCCAACCATATACACACTGCCACTTGACAGTCTTATAAATATCTCTCCAGCTTTTCAGACATGCCCCTGAGATGGCCTCTAAAAAGGCCAAGTTCAGGGTCCTGCACTGGGGTCAGGGCAACCCCCAATATCAATACAGGCTGGGAGATGAAGGGATCGAGAGCAGCCCTGCTGAGAAGGACTTAGGGGTACTGGTGGATGAAGAGCTGGACATGAGCTGGCAATGCGCGATCGCAGCCCAGAAGGCCAGCAGTATCTTGGGCTGCATCCCAAGCAGCGTGGCCAGCAGGGCGAGGGAGGGGATTCTGCCCCTCTACTGCGCTCTGGTGAGACCCCACCTGGAGTCCTGCGTCCAGCTCTGGAGCCCTCAGCACAGGAAAGACATGGGCCTGTTGGAGCGGGTCCAGAGGAAGCCACAAAAATGATCAGAGGGCTGGAACACCTACCCTCTGAAGAAAGGCTGAGACTCTCTCTTCTGGGGAGGCCTTATTGCAGTCTTCCAGTACGTAAAAGGGACCTATAAGAAAGATGGGACAGACTTTTAAGCAGGGCCTGTTGTAATAGGGCAAGGGGTAATGGTTTTAAGCTAAAAGAGGGCAGATTTAGACTAGACCTAAGGAAGAATTTTTTTATGATGCGGGCGGTGAAGCAGTGGCCCAGGTTGCCTAGAGAGGTGGGAGATGCTCCATCCCTGGCAACATTGAAGGTCAGGTTGGACGGGGCTCTGAGCAACCTGATCGAGTTGAAGATGTCTCTGCTCATTGGGAGGGAGGTTGGACTAGATGACTTTTAAAGGTGCGTTCCAACCCAAAGATTCTATGGTTCTATGATTCTATGATTATAATGCAAAGCAGACCAGACAAACAGTCGCTCCACCCTGTACTACAGCTGCTCTCACTCTGCCACAGTAATCACCTACGTGCTCCACCTTCAGCTTATATTCAATGCTCATATAGGGCATTTTTTCCATTGGAAATGTGGGTCACAAAGTCTTTTACATGACTCTCACTTTCCTCTACAGGGCACTGTTGGGATTAATCACTATGAACTATGTTTATAAATGAATAAATTTCACAGCCCAAAAACATGTCTCTAATCATTCAATGACTGTGCAAGTTGGATGTTTCTGTCCACAGCTGAATCTTTGCATTCGACGATAGCCTTATATAAAGCTGGGTGGAGAGGTCTCTGACATAGCAGGTATGATATAACATTTGCAACTATATTCAAAGGTCTTCTCTTTTTGCAACACCTTCCTCCATACTTTTTCATGTGTTAGATTAGTATGACTTTTTACAAAAGATTTGAACTTTCATTGAGCTCAATAGCAAATATCTTAGTTTACCATTTGACTACTATTATTTAGTACAGTTTATCCCAAATATTTCAACATCTAAGAAAGGTTATCAGGAGAGGAAATTGTTTCTATAGAGAATAATAGCAATCCCTATTTTATAGTGTCTCCTGTAACTGGAATGAACAAAGTGATTGAGAACATATAAATGAAATTCAGCAATTATATTCTGATTGTTTCAAATTGCCTTATGAATATAGGTGAGTAAAAAATGGGATGTTTCAGTCTGGTGGCTCACATACCTGCCAAAATATAAGGGAAGAAAATATGTTATGGTGAAAATAGAAGTTCTCATTTTGGGGAGAGGATAAACAACTCCCTCCCTATTAGGATTTTATGAATTCAGAACATGTTTCTTCAGCCCATAATTAAATATTTTTTTTTGTTAGCTATTTCAAAATTACTCAAATCCTGTCTTTTTCCTTCTTTCATTTAAATTTTTGGTGTTCTCTTTAATGAAAAAAGGTTGCCTGACACAAAAGCCCAGAACTTTTACCTGAAAATGTCAAAGCAAAGTTCTTGTCATTTCAAAATATTCCCAGGTATATATTTTTTTTATTTCAGTCAACTTTTTCAAATACTTTTGGTTTCCAAAGATTTTTTTGGCAAATTTGTTATTCATTGAAAATTGTGCCACACCTCATTTACAAACATAAGCATACTCACATAACACACTTTGAGGTAGCAAAGTGTCATTGGCCTATTCCAGTAAACCAAGATGCCAAATTATTTCTGGGGAAGGAAGGGAGAAATGAGTTTCATCCACTGAAATAAGTCAATGAGCTCAGCTTCCCACCAAAGGCACTTGGCATGCTGCAGACTTCAAGCTCTTACTTGTCTACAAACTTTATGCTCTGAGGTTTGGTGATCCCAGCAGTATACCGGTAGGTCTTGTCCCATGACAACACACCACAGCTCCCTTCCAGCCTCCACACCTGAACTTCCGTTCCATGTAAGGAGGAAAGGGAGGAATGTACATATCCAAATCTTACCATGGTATGAGGTTGAACAGCAGCCAGGCTCAGGATCTGAAATAATTTGCACTAGGGACATATAGTTGTGTCTGTCCACCCAACATAAGCTTCTCCAATACTTTTCTTCAACCCCTCCTCTGGCTCTTTGCGTGGAGGAAGGCATGGCTGGATGGGGTCAGCCATCAGGGATCACAGGTTTTACAAGCCATCTGTTTCGTTTATCTTCTCTTCACATAGACCTGTTACAGACAGTTATGGGAAGAGAGAGGAAAGTAGAAGTACATATTTGCCCATACAGGAGAGTGGATTAAGTATGAGATATGTATGCCTAGGGTGGAGGAATTTACTCCACCTGTGTACATACCAGCATGAGCTGTGTGCACATATAGGTCTTGGGTGGGGATGACAGTCTTGTCTTTATCTCCTCTCATGTAAACAGAGCACACTGTTCTTGAAATCAAAGGTAGAGCAAGGAAATAAAAACAAATTGGTTTTCAAGTAGGGAACCCAATTCTGCCAGTAAATGTAGGTTTCTGCAGTGACAACTGCCAGATGTTATGTCATGGTCTCCTGAGGTGACCTCCTTGTGCCAAAGGTAACAGACAAAAAAGAACTATCTATCCAGGCAAATGGATATAAAATTCATGGATCAAACTAATGAACAGAAAAAAAAATGCTTTCTATGAAAAATAAGCTTACTCTAGCACTGTTTGACACAGCCAATGATAGGTAGGTACAGTAGTCTACTTTTATTAGTGTTTGGCCTGACCTACCTGGCTTTAGAAAAGAGCCTCAATTATTTTCTTTAGTTGAATGAGCTAGACTTATCAATTAGCTTACCTACATGAGATTTTCCTGTAAATGATTTAAAAATGTGAAATTATTAGAAATTTGTTAGCCATATCAAGGCAATCCAATTTTTTCACTAGCTTTCAAATGAGTCAGCTTTCAGCTACGGTGCAGGAAATCCACACAGATTTTGTGACATTTAGCAAATATTCTAAACCTGTCTCATGCAAATGCAAGAACATAATTTACAAGGGAGCATGTTGTGGGATTAAACAGAACACAAAACTTAAGCCATTTGCTGCCTCAGGACCGTCTCAAACACTTAATCACCTCTTTGCAACAAGTAGCTGTCAATATGCTAAAGTAGGCTTTGTGCTTATGATGTATTTGCCTGACGTCCTGTCAGGTAAATCACTGGTTTTAACTTGGTCATCCTGTGTGCTTCTGCCCAGGGATTTGATGCTTCCAGGGTCTGCTGGTAGAATATGGATCCCTCACCTGTTAGGTCTTTGGTCTCTATCCACAGTAAGCCGAGAAGTGCAAAATCTTCCTTATCTCCTTTTATGTTCCCAGTGCATACATTGTTAAGAGAAGACAGAAGGAGCTGTTTGTAGTATGCAACAAAATGTTTAATTACCCTGCAATCCTGCATGCCATTTAGGGCCTTAGTTGTGTAGCTGAAGCTCACAGAGGCGATGAAACCCATCAACACTGGCACTAATTGGAACTCCTGTGAGCAGTTTTGGCATTTGTCTTTCTACCCGCCACTTCAAAGTGGAGTGTAGTTCTGCCAAAAAGATACCTTCTCCCAAGTGACAATGAAACAGAACACTAGCACGCCATGGAGAAATTCCTGTTGACTCCGTCATATATAGACTGGGTCCCAGTGTTGTCCATCTGGATCACTTGAAAAACAATTCCTATAAATCCTGCATGTTTTCTGCTACTGGAGAAGACGACCTACTTACATTCAGGTTTATGCCCTGTTTTATTAAAAGAGAAAACAGAAATAGGAGGAGATACCACCTTAAAATTCGTAAGGTTATGACAGAGGCTTTTTAAGTGCTCTGAATAAACCCAAAAAAACCATAATGGGGGTTTTGCTGACAAACAAGCAAGGAAAAGATTAGATTAGATGAGATGAAATAGCTTTCTCTCTGTATTAGTTTAACAGTTGCACCAATGGAAAGAAAAGGACCAAACAGGTTGAATAGCTTTAAAATATTTCTTTGCTTTCCATAACAACTACATGTATTCCAACTATAAACAACCATTGATACTGGTGCAGATCACAGGATAATACGACAGAAAGAGTGGACACTTTGATAGCAAATTATAGTAACAATGAGTAATTTAAACAATTAAACCAACTTCTATTGAGATATCTGTGAAAAAACATGCATGATATCATACAGACCTGGTTCCTTCCTAAAGGTTTTTCTAGTTGTTCTTGTAAAGTTTTGCAAACATTTATATTTATGCTCCAGAATTCCTGATATGGGCTTAAAAATACAGTATTGTACTAAACTCTACAGTATTTCTCCCATGACATGTGGTGATTAGATTATACCTCTGTTGATTGAATACCCTCCTCTAATATGCAGCTTAGTCCTTTCTCTGGTGGGACTCAGGCATTATCATTCCTTCCATGAGATCTGAGTCAGGCTCTTTCCTTAAGAAGGAAGACTTAGTAGTCCTCCTGCAGTCAGTGCTCTTTCTAAACCTCTGGCTTGATTAAGACGTGAAAAATTTTCCAGGTAGAAAATGATTGAAATTGTCAACACACTTGCGTTTCAGAGATGTTGCAAAGTATTTGACTGTAATGGCAGACAGGGATGCTCAGACCCCACCAAAAAGTCATGTAAAAGACGGATACCAGCAGAAGCAAAAGAGCTTTCTTACTAATATGAAATGTTATGCTTTGAAAAAACTATTTGAACAGCTAAATATCAAGAAATAAAAATAGTGCTGTAGACAGCATTTGTCTACAGGGTCTTCAAAGCACTTGTTGACTCAGATTGGCCTGTGAGAAATTACCACTTCACTTACAAGGGAGCATACTGTGGGATTAAAAAGAACACAATACCTAAACCATGCTCTGCCTCAGCACTATCTCAGCCACTTAATCACCCCTTTGTAATAAGTGGCTGCCTGTATCCTAAAGGAGGCTTTGCTCTTTATGATAAAAGAGTCAAGGACACTGTCAGTGACTGCAGCACCAGAGCAGAAGAACTAGTTTTTCTGTAAATATTTAATTTCTCAGTCTCAAAAAGCTAATCCATGTAAGCTTTTCCACAGCTGACTGGGGGGAAAAAAAACGTTTCTTGATACTTAATTATGTACCTCATACCTTTTCACACACTGTAGCTGGGGATGTGGGTATCTGAAGCACTTGCTTACCTGTATAGTTAGCTCGCTATGGCAGGGGTCCCAGCTGGCCTCATCTGAACGATCTTCCTCTATTGCACTGAACGAAGAGCATAGCTAAAGTTGTGAAAACCTAGACTATCACCCATACAGAGACAAAGCCTTCAGATTTTGCTCGTACAAACCTCCCTCACATTTCTAATCGTCACCTTGCAGAACTGAATGTTTATTTTCTGTCCAATTGTTTCAAAGACCAAAAGGCTGCCCAAACCCACTGAAATACAAAGCACATCTGTAGTGGCAACTGTGTACTTTGGTTCTTGTCTAGAGGTTTAACTTTGGTTCTTGTGTACAGGATTAACTTGCTAGTACAGCCAAGTGTTGGAAAAGATCTGACGACTCGGTCAGGGAAAGGATAGGCAGCATTCTTGTTTTCCTTTTAATTCCTGTAAAGAAGAAACTAATCTTTCCTGTTTTTAATGGAGAAGCTCTTTGCACGTGTGACAACAGGTTTCCCTTTCAAGAAAGCTTGCCTTGATGAACCAGATGCTTTCCCAAGCAATAACAGAGGCACTCTCACAAACCCGCTGTTAGTGGCAGAGGCATCTGGGAGTGGAAGTGAGGAGAACGGACACTGTGGCACTATGGAGAGTAGTGAAATGCCCCTCAAGATAAGCTAGGAATATCATTTGAGGTAAACAAATATTCAGACGTTCCTCAGTGAACTTGAATTTGAATCTTTCTGTTGGACTGGGTGGCTGCATGAAAAATGGGTACAAGTCTTGTTGTCCAAGCATCATTCCTTTACAAAACGCATGTTGCAGCACAAGCACATACACAGATGCTGCTCCTGCTTGTGGAATAATTGCTGGAGGTGACCTAGAAATCTAACTTATATCCATATTTTAAAGAAAGGTACAGCACTGAAGAAGCATCCAGGGTGTAGTGCGGCTGGTATGCAAGGGATCCATTCCATGGGGGTTCCCCAGGCCTGTAACCCTAGATGTTACCACACCAGGGGAACTTGGCGTGCTGCCTCTAGGAGGAACTGTACGGAGGGGGGAGCGGAGTGGAGACACAGTGGCCATGCTCTGTGAGACATAGAGAACATAGAGAACTTGAAGGTACAATGGAACCAATAAGCTGCATATTCACTACCCTGAGCCAACGGTCTGTCATGTTTTTGACAAAATGCTGTACTTGGAGTGAACTTTGCTTATTATAATATCATTATAATACTAAAATGCACACCCCTCTCAAAAGTTACCCACCTCCCAAGGTGCGACCACCCCTCAATGAGCGTGTGCACTGAATTTTTCCTAGTCTGTACCTTTAAACGCGAAGCGAGAGAATTCTGAACCAATCTTGATAAAGGTATGTATGACTAGAGTCACTCAAGCTCCACCTGCAAAGTAAAACACTATAAAATGGTTTAAAAAGAGCGGAATGTCAGGGAAGACACCATCACTCCTGACTTCTAGGATCCACCGACAGGCTAACCCTCTCTTCCCCCCCATCGGGACGCCTTTGGGTAAGGTTCGAACACTTGGTCATATCAAGTGCCTCCCCGGGAAACTTAGAAATCTCTATAGAGTCACTTTACATCTTTTAACGCGTTTGTAGCCAAGCAGTGTTACTCATACGTTTGGCATTTGCACGTGCTTTATAGACAGTGAATTTATTGCCGGCAATCCAAAGAACCTGTGTGTCTGTTGCTTCAATAAATCGCACTATTGATTGACTCAGCCGTGTGTGTGTTGTCCCTGAACGCGACCGTACCTCTGAGTGCGGCCGTGTGAGTCCAGGAGGTGTCCGGCTGAGCAGGTAGTGTGACGTTAGTAGTGCATCCGGACCCGTGAGAGCCCAACGGAGGTGTTGGGCACGACCGGACTACTAACGCTAACTTTGGGCATCACTCAGAACCTGAGCTCAGCCGCCCCCAGTCCCTCTGATATTTGAGGATCGACTGGAAAGCAAGGGGGTTTAGTTTCTGCCAAATTGCTCTGCCTCGTAACGCAACACTGCTGCAGAATCCTCATATGCTTTTATTCAGCCTGGGCCTGATCCTATGAAGAAGCAAGTCATCATGAAACTCCCTTTAAGTTTGGTGGAAACTGAGGGCCTGAAAAGTATTTTAAATATTGTGCTTTATTGTAAGGGGGTTTTTTTTCAGCTTTTCATTTTCAAGTCATCTTTGAAGCCTTGGTGCTGCTATGGCCTTAGCTTTAACGAATGGGTTTGCTTCACTTTAACCTTTCACATTTTATTAACAAAATCAAAACCAGGACAATTAGATACCTCCTGATTTTCATTTGTTTTAATATTAAGAGAATGTTTGAAATGGCACAAGACTTGGGGAAAGTACTTCAAGCCGTGGCTGCAGCAGCACTGGAGTTCTGGACACAGACATCAAAGATAACTTGAAAAGAAGAAAAAAGAAAGAAGCCGATAATTCTTTACATTTGGGGATACTTTAGAATAATTTTGTTACATATATCAAAAAAAGACTAAGAAAAGAGGCTTTACTGCTGAAAACCAAAATATTTTAAAATTAAAATTAAGCTAAGATACTTTCCTATTTTGTCGTCTTTAGTGAAGACATCAGAAATAAAACTTTCCAGCAACAGTGGAAGGTTGAGTAAGCAGGTATTCAGGGGAATATTTGTTGGAGAATCTCTGTCCCTGGCTTCCTGTATGGCCAGTAGAAAATCACTTAGTAATTTGTTCTTGTTCTTAGACTCAGGTTTGTCCACCTCAACTGTCTGTGCACTAACAATTATAGGTTGGCTAGTAGGGTTGGTAACCTTACTTGTATTTAAGATAGATCTCAATATTCTGTGGCTGAAATGCTTATACCAAAGAGTGTTTATTGTTTGTCGCCCTAACAATAGCACATTAAAGTGAAACATGGCAATAAATATAAATATATCGTACCTGAAATCTCTCTTTTGTTCATATTCTTTCCCTTTATGTCAGACCTGAATAATATAATCCCTATCAAATTATTGTCACTTGTCTCTTCACTCCTTTTGCTTGCTGTGCCTCTCCTAAACTCAATTTGCAAACTCCTTGAGATTGAGATCACAGCTGCAATTATGACCCTGTTCAGTTAAGTGAATTTTCCGTTAGTATTGGTACGTGCTCTGTATCCTTTATGGTAAGGCTTAGAGAATATTAAGGAAAATTCCCTTTTTCAGTGTTCCCTGACAGTGCTGGGCTTTTGAAGGAGTAAGTTTTGAGGAGTGTGCAGACATGAAAAATGAATACTTTATTCATTCATAACTAAAAATTGCATTTTCCTCAAAAAGTGTTAGGGCTGCACTCAAACCAACCCGTGCAGAAGGCAAGCATATGATCTATTAGCTACTAATAGGATGCTGAAGAAGGTGAAAAATAAGCAAATAGACTGGTCAAACACAAGTAGAGGTAACCAGCAAGGATCAGACATACAGTTATTTGATTAAAATGACTCTTTCAAAGATTAAAACCAATAATAATTTAGAACTTTGAGAAATTATTTTGATTATTATTCTTGTACCTACTTGTGTAAACACTTTTAGATTAACGAAAAGGTATCTTGTTGTATTACATTACCAAGAAAAGAACTTAAGTATTTAAAATGAAGCTTATTAACATATTACTTTTTCTGCTTTGAAGGAATTTAATGTAATTTTAAGAGTATCTGAGTTGAATTACTGTGCTTATCAAAAACTTCAGACACCTGCCAGTAGGTCAAAAAGAGTAAGATTTAAATATTTGAACAGCCTCACCCCCTATTTATTTTTGGATCAGATTGAAGGAGCAATCCTCAAAGGTGCCCATGGCCTAGCAGAGACTTCACCTGAGCTTTACATTTTAAATGGTAGCTTCAAAAGGCCACTGAATATCACCTGTTCCACTCAAATTCGTGACCCAGCCTAAAGGGTCTTCCCTCTAAGCTTGTTCCCTCTCATGCCCCTGCTCCAAATGCCTGTGTGCATGCCTCAGTCTCATGGAAGTCAGCCTCCATCAGGTTAGAAGGCCTGAGTACCAAGAGGGGCTGTCTGGCCATGCAAAGGAAACACAGGAGAGCAATGAAAGAGTTCACACCCTACAAGATTGTAAGCACAGGTCTGGTGAAGCTTGTGTCACCAACAGTCCCTGGCACGTCCACTCTCCTAACAAAGGCACCACAGCTTCTAGGCAGGTAGGTCCAGTCATTCATTCTTCCTCCAGGAGATGACCTCCTGAAATTGTCCCTGTGTTCTTCAGCAACCAGGATGGTGCTGGGTGCTTCAGAGGTGGTGTTTTTTTGCTGGCTGCTGCTTGGCTGGAGAAGGAGATGGTGTGGATCCCAGCTTTCCCTTTACACATGTTCTGCAAAGAAACCAAGGGATAAACTGGCCCACTCTAAGCTTGTATCTAGGGCTGTGTCATTCAAACTTCTCATGTCTGGAAGGGAAGAAGGTGCCAGGGTGCAGATTCAAACGGAGCTTGATCCCAAGACAGGGTTCTGTCTGCTTTCCCTTTTGCAGCCAGTCTCAACATCCTGAACAGAACCTGTATTCTGTCTACTCAGTTGAAGTGGTTAAAAAATAAACTCACCAGCACTTTCCTCCTCTTCTCTGGGCTCTCTTGCAAGAGTTCCCACAGAAAGATCCTGGACTAGTTAAGGAAGCAATTTCTAGGGAAGGCATGTGGACTAACAGAAATCATAGAATCATAGAATTTTTGGGTCTATAGGGACCTTTAGAGGTCATTTGGTCCAACCCCCCTCCCAGTGAGCAGGCACATCTTCAACTCGATCAGGTTGCTCAGAGCCCCATCCAACCTGACCTTGAATGTTGCCAGGGATGGGGTATCTACCACCTCTCTGGGCAACCTGTGTCACTCTTTCACCACCCTCATTGTGAAAAATTTCCTCCTTAGATCTAGTCTGAATCTGTCCTCTTTTAGGTTAAAACCCTTTTGGTTTACCCCTTGTCCTATCGCAACAGGCCCTGCTAAAAAGTCTGTCCCCATCTTTCTTAGAAACCCCCTTTAAGTACTGGAAGGCTACAATAAGGTCTCCCCAGGGCTTTCTCTTTGCCAGGCTGAACAATTTCAACTCTCTCAGCCTTTCTTCATAGGAGAAACATCCCTTCATCTCCCAGCCTACACTGATACCGGTGATTGCCTGACCTAGGTGCAGGACCCTGCACTTGGCCTTGTTGAACCTCATAAGGTTCACATGGGCCCATTCCTCAAGTTGGTCCAGCTCCCTCTGGATGGCATCCTGTCCCTCAGGTGTTGGTGACCAACAGGTCCAGTATGGCATCCCCTCTGGTAGGATTGTCTATTACGTGGCTTAAGAAGTTATCCTCCATGTACTCCAGGAGTCTCCTGGATTGCCTACAGCTCATCATGCTACTTTTCCAGAACATGTCAGGGTGGTTGAAGTCCCCCAGCAGGATGAGAGCCTGTGAGCGCGATGCCTTCTGTAGCTGGAGTGAGAAGGCTTTGTCATAGACTCCCCTTGGTTGGGTGGCCTGTAGTAGACACCAACCACAAGGTTCCCTGTGTTACCTCAGTCCCTGATTCTTAGGTCATGACCTTATTCAGGTTTAGAATAGATTTTAGGGCAGCTAAGGTCATTTTGAAGCTGCTCTGCTGCTAACAGCAGAGGCTGGTACTTAATGTGAACATGACAAATGTTTCATCATTGTCTTCTCCAGGTATTCTCAAAGGTGAGTTCTCTGCCACCCCTTCCCTGTCAGATGATGGGTCCTTCTGCCGTGTCAGTACTGATAGAAACAAACTGCTTTTGGATATTTTAATTTGGATGGAATTGCCATCTTTGGC
>NW_010528523.1:3150-54677 GCF_000687285.1 Phaethon lepturus | reverse complement strand
GGGAAATAGTTTTGCTAAATTCTTTGAGTTAGATGTCTTCCATGAAACTGTCTGCAACTGCTAAGCTGCAGTTGTATCCTTCCAATTTAAAGAGCAAATTCGCGTAGCGTGCAAGCAACAGAACAGCTAACATCTGATCTCAAGGATTGAAAGCTGTTGGAAATCTAAAGCACCCATCCTCAAAGGCAACATCTCGCCTTAAGGCCCCAAGACAGCCTGCAATTAAATTTCCCCTTCGATACAAAGCCTCAAACACATGAGTAAGCCCACTGACCTTGACAGAATTACTCACAGGCTATTCATAAGCTTCAAGGTATGTTTTTTTTAGGCAAGGAAAAATAACTTCTTTCAAATGCAGGTAAGTGTGTAGCACCTTCATTTCCCAGTCCATAATTCATTTTACTATTGATGCCTAAAAATTTGGTAAAGAGGAGGGAGGCACCAGTTTGCCTAATAGATACAATAAAAAAATAAGGCAAAAACATTAAATTTCAGACAAGTTTCTTCAAAATGCCGACTGAAAACCCATTCTTAAGAAACACAAAGTAATTCAAAACTGAAGAGGGCAACTCGATGAGGAAGAAGCTGATGGCAAAAGAAGAAATAGCGCAAGTCAGGAGAAGAACATGGAGACAGTGACACAGGAGGAAGATTTTAGGAATTAGGCTGAGCCAGAAACAAAACAGCAGGAGAGAAACAAGGATGAGTCCTCCCTGCCTTTAATTCCTTTCCACTGAGCAAAAGGCTCTACCTCTAGTTGAGGTGGATTTTCCAGTACAGGCATTACATTTACTGGGAAATCCTACTAAGGGACAAGGAAAATTACCTGCAATGCAGGTAATTTAAAAACTTTAAAAATTTAAAAAGCTTTAAAACTTGCTCTCACTGCAGCTGAACAGTTTTTTCTTTTATGATACTTTCACGATTATAGCAAAACTCTTATCCACTGACTTGAAGCCAATGTGAAGCTCAGTTTTAATATTATTCCTGTTGCTGTCTCCAATTCATTATTTTAATGCGTAGGTTCTCCTATCCAAATCAAAGGCTCATTGAAGCTTCTGAGATAGACAAAGGAAACGTGATCATTTTTCCAGAAAGATTCACTAACCACCAGTAAATAACAAAGACAGGGGATAGAGGATGGAAAGAGACTATGTTTGCCATAACAGTTACATATATAAAGCAAGATGAGGTTTTTGTAAATAATATAATACTAAAGGTAGCATTACATATGATATTTCAACACCTGCACAGGGAAGGTTTATTTAAAACATTTATTTACCTTCCACCAAGTCAGTGGCATGGTAGCCTGCTAGTTTAGAGTGGTGACCCCTGAAGTCCCCCAGTACGAAGTTGTATTTCCTAGTATCAGGCATGAGATTTTTATATAGCTTTCACATTTCTAAGTGAAAATAATTTTCCTACAGAAATGTTCTTGACATACTTTTCTTCATTTAATAATAGCAGTAATACTTACACTGAGCAAGCATGAAGGATAGGAATTTGAGATGTTTTGGTCAGAAATAAAACTGTTTGCATTCCTTCCCCCCCCCCCCCCCCCCTTACATAGGCAAGAAGTATGAAGAGCGAGCAGCTGATGTTTTGTTTTTCCCTCTCAAAGATTTATTTTAGAAGACCAGTTAAGCCAATAATATAAAGTTCATCTCTTTCAGTTGCACAGATTATCGACTAGGAGCAGGCAGACTAATTTCCAGTTCCTGGTACCACGCAGAGAGCATTAAGAATAGAATTAGCCCTGGTACGTATTCAGGAAAGAGGTAAACATATGGAATTTGCAAAAAAAAACCACCTTGGCATCCCTGTAGAGAAGTGGGGAAGGAAAAAGTCCAATGTGCTGCTACCTGTACACCCATACACAGATGGAAAAGCTGGATACAATATCCACAACTTGACTTTCTAAGTACTGATGTGGGATATATAGTAGAGGAACTTATCCCAAACCTTCACCATGTGTAACAGTATGCTTCAAAGCATATAGTATTACAAACTGTTTGTAATATAGTACATAAACAATGGCAAAGCCTTGCTGAGATGTGGCCATTATGCTGAAATTCAACTATATAAACCATTGCAATCTTTGCCTTACAGCATCCATAATTCCCATTTGCAATCTATCACATAACACATCTTATTTCCAAAGAATCCAGGACTCAGCTTTAATTTGTCGATGACCAAAATCCCAAAGATATCAGTAAGTACTTCAAACTACCAAAAAAAAAAAAACAACCCACAAAAAACCACACCAAACAAACCCCCCACACATACACACACCAGTGTATCATTTCTGGTTTAATTTCAGCAAGTATCTATAAAGAGTCAAAAGTGTGTAGGGTATTGTATCATTGCAATGACTGGAAGCTAAATAAAAACATTGATGGTATTTTGGTAGCTATGTCCAGTTAATAATAAGCTTTTGCCAAAATTTTTTACCAATTTTTGATAGCAATGGAAGCATTAGAATCCAAGCCACCTCTGGAAGTCCCCTCTTTGTATTGCTGTGAAGCAGTTTTGTGGTATCAGCTTTGAGCACAAACTGCAAGACAGCGTAAGGCATCCTGAATCTTGTTTCTGTGTATGTACTATAGGGCTGCCCTATTACTCTTTCATAATTCACTAAAAAACTCAATTTTAAATATACAAATGAGACATTTGTGTAACTTCTGGTTAACAGCAACCAGGTATTGCAGAATGAAGGAACAGAACTGGACTCCAGCTCACTATGAAATAAAAAAAAGTCTCAGCTTCAGCACACATCCTGCTACTGACAGTCACTTTTTGTTATGTTGTCAATGAGGTTCGACTCCTTTAGATAGCTTACCTCTTCTCTGAAGTGATCGTTCATACAGCAGAAGTTAGAAGTATTACACAGAAACCACACAGTGCTGTTTCTACACGTTCACAAAACTCCTACTAGATGGATGAAGGACCATTTTAACCCCTCTGGGATCCAAAACTGAGCTCCTCTAACATCAAAGGTGTAACGTTCAGCTTATCAACATATTCCAATGTTCTAATTGCCTTTCTTTTATCTTAACAAAAATTTCAGTCAGACTTTTAACTGTGGTACTCCTGACATCCACAAATCCTCCAAGATGACAAAATCAGAAAATGGAAAAATTGAGTAGTTTGCGCTTTGTTATCTCAGAGCAGTGAGACTGTGAAGGGCTGACCCAGATCAGTTCTGCTCAAGTTCGCAAAGAAAAAGAAGCCTACGTAATCAGCTGTATTATTCCTCCCATCCTGAAAAAAATCAATCAACTGAAAGAAATTGCTAATGTCTTAAAGTAACATATAACATATTCTTTAGTGCTTCAGCAGCGGGCAGGATACAACATATGCCAACTTCGCCAGCTCTCTGCTGAAATCCAGAGGTCTGTGGTGACCTGCTGGAACAACTGGACAGCAAGTACTGCTCAGTCATCAGAGAGAGAGTGTGAAGAAACACAATGACCTAAGAAATCAGCACCAATATAAGCCCTGTTGAGATTCAGGGTCATTACAATTTTATACAATTTTTCCCTCTTTTCTAAAAATCTAATGCATTATGTTCCTCAATATAAACATTTTCTTTTAATTCTCCAAGCTTCAACAGTGGTGCTACTTCCCTCTCTACCTCACCTCCCTACAAAGAGCCCTGAAAATTTAGAGCAAAATTCAGAGCAAGCTCTCATCTACAAGTTCTGTTCTACAGTATCATCCCAACTATATACCTCATAACATAGAAAATTCTCACACGCACAAACATTGATTTTTATTATTTTGTCCCATTTGGTGACATTGCCAACTTTTCTAGTCTACCAAAATCAATAGGATTCAAACCCTAGAAATTACAAAGACGAAAACTCACTACGGAGGCATTTAATGGGGTTTAGACATACAAGACTTCCCACACAGAAGCTAATTACAGTAAGACTAGTAACACATAAAACACTAAAAATCATGTAATTCCCTACTGAATGCCTTTGACTATCATGCAGTATGAATGATGTTTTTGCAAAAGGAAGACCCCCTCTGAAAACAGTTATATCCACGACTGCACACACACCAATTTAGTGGCGAGCATCTTATAATAATAAATGCCAAAAAAAGGGGGTAACTTTAAATACATCCATGATTTCATAACTTCATGAACTACTGGCCAAATAACATTAAAAGGCATGCCTGTGGGCAAGTTTGTCCCGATACCTGGTGGGGAGAGGGGGTCCCCATGAGACAGACAGGGCATTTGCATTAGAAACAAAAAAGGTTCAAAAATATACTGGGGAAGATTATTTCAAACAAACAGGCTTCATTTATTAAAAACAAAACCTATCCATGTAACAAAGTCCATATTCTTCTCTTAACTAAGGCTTGTATTTTTTTTTTATATGACTTTTTTTAAAATATGTTGTAGCGAGTGCAACTGGCTAGTATTTATATAAAAATGCCAAGAAGTATTTAATAGTTAATTGAATAGCTGCAATTTAGCAGCAGTAGAGTAGGTAAATTTCACATATTGTGCCAACATCAGGTTGTGTTGAAACCTGTGTTGATATCAGAATAATTATTGCTACTAGATTAACTTCTAGTCTTTGGAGTTACCAAGTTCCAGAATGTTTTCTGTATTTGACTTCTCTAATAAGTCAACGTAAATAAACACATGCCAACAGCTCACCAAGTGCTTGTCATCTGGAATAATAAATGCTTTACTTTGCCATTGTTTATATGCTATATTACAAATAGTTTCAGTCAATTATACATTTCCAAAACTTAATCTATATATGACACTTTGAAAACAGTACCTAGACTGGCTGTATTAAATAGTTATTTGTTCCAAAGTAAAGCCTAGGTTTCACCCTACCAATTCCTTGACCAGAAGAGAAATACAACTGTTGCATTAAGAAAAAACAGACACACAAACACACACACAAAAAAAAAAAAAACCCCACACAAAACAAAACACCACCACACACACAAAAAAACCCCACCCCCCCCACACAAACCCCAAAACTCCCCCCAATGTTCTCCTCTTAACATTTCAATGAAATTTTGAAAAGAATTTTTAAGGAGCCTATTCTATTAGGGCACAGACATCCCTGCTCCTCAGATATATACTGAAGGGTTGCTAGTATCAAAAATGGGATTTTTATGTAAATACCCGGTTACAATTCATTGTCATTATTAGGGAGGAAGACCACAGTCACTTCCCTGTCAAAGTTCATCTTTGTATGATAGCAGAATGCATCAATTAGCATACATTTTCCATTCCAATGTTTTCTTTCTTCCATGACGAACCTTTCTTTGAGGACAGGCAACCATCCAGGCCTTCTAATATTTTGCTAAAGGCCTAAGTATCTCAATTCAATAAATTTAGTTTCTTTCAAAACAATCTCATGCTTCCGAAAACACATTATTTTATCATTTAAAACTGAACTTAAATTACTTTCCAAACTTTCTTAATGATCACTTAATATCTCATTAAGAGGAGATCATTAGAAGGTTGCGCATCACCCACTTCATGAGAACAGGTTGTGCTACACCCTTCTGGGGTCCTGTTCTGCTTTTTACACAATACTTTCTACAACTATGGAAAAAGCCACAGGTGTATAGCACAATGACAGATCAACTCCAAGAATTTTAATAACACTCTAGCAACATAGTCAGCTGTCAAGCAAATTTACTATTCTTCATTACACGCACAAAAGAAAAAAGATCTGTAGCACGGAGACCATAAAAAGCTAATCACCAGCAGAAGCAAAAGTTTGGTGCTGTTAGAAGCCACGACTTTTGTTCACAAACAGCTTGGTGCCTTTCAGTTAATGCAGATAAGATGGTCTAAGCTCTACTCTTTTCTAGGGTCTGTACACCCTTCTATTTTTTAAATTTTTAAAAATACATAAGAAAAGTTAGCCCCATAATGGCAAACTTGGATCCGAATCATCCATGAAGTGCTACACACATTCACGCTACTACACAGTAAGTAAGTGAAATCCCTCATCTCTATGACCTATAATTTGGATTATACCACTAAGCCACCATAACACACTGGTATGGTGTCTGGACTTTTTTTTAAGAATAATGCATTTTGCTGGGAGGGGTTTGGTTTGTTTGGTTGTTTGTTTTTCTTAATGAAAATAATAATAATTAGTAATAATAAACAATCATACCTTACCCGCACAGCAGTTTTAAACTAGAATATTCCTGTGACCTTCATTTTATTCTGTTCCAAGCAAGGATTTCAGCCTTTAAGATTAGTATTATCAGTCAGTTCTAGACAGGGATAATTCTTCAGGATAAGTCAGAGACCAAAAATCATTCGCTCTGTGGAAACCTCTGCTGTGCTAGAAAGGACAATTACACAAAACCTTTGAAAACTGGAGTAGTTTGTATGTGTGTGCATGTATTTTGTTTTTTAAACTAGAAGGTAGCATTTCCTTCAGATCCCCAACCAGCCTTCTGGCAAGGCAGCCTAGACGCAATGGAAAACAAATTGTAGAAGTTTAAATTTAAACTGGCAACAGCAGCAAAGGGATTCTAAGTTTGGAGGTCCAGAGCAGGGACCTTATCTTTCCCACTGCTCCGCTACAGTGGGCTAACAGCACAGCTTACGTCCTCCCTCCTCGCATCCACTCTTCCTCATCCTGCTTCAGAGGAGCACTGTAAAGAGCAATTGGCTCATATCTGCCGCGCGCACGTAACCTATGAAACTCTACATAAAAAAACCTATACGTTAGATAAAGGCTCACCTTCTTCAGCATCGGCAAATTAGGGAAAGTAAGGTGAAATCAGATACTGGCAAACACTGTGCGCACCTTGCACTTTCATTAGTTTCAATTATTATTACACAGGAAGGTTTCCCACTGCCCAGCCTTCAAATCCCCCTCCATAATCAGTCTTTCACACTATTGTTAGGTTCAGTACTAGCAAATTGCTCAAAGAAAGGACAACTCTGAACCAGGCAGCATCAGATCAACCAGGCATCAATTTACCTTGTCCCAGGCCTCTCTTGAAATAATCACGTTTTTCACCGTCTGTCACAACCACTAGCAAAGCAAACACAACAGCTTACTGAATCACACTAAACTAACACCATGGGCTGGTGCCTGTTTATCTCAAAGATGGCATAGGCCGGATGAAAACTAACCTCAACTTCATAGTGGAATATATCTACCAATTCATAATAAACATTGAAAATGTTTTCAGACTTGGCCAGCACATAAAGCCAGCCTAACTAGGCAACTTAACCTACAACAATTCTGCATCTACTTCCGCCTGATGTAACAACCTAACCATTATGAAAACCTGCCTAACACAGATGCTGCTCTTGGTGGAAAGCTTTCAAAGCACGCATACCTAACGCATGCTTCACATTTTGTTACAGCCTCTCATAGCACTCAGGTTTCTTGGTGGACCATCAACCTTCTCTTTTAATCACACCCATGTTTTTCAAGATGAGTAGCTTAATGAGAACAGCATCCGACAGCAATCCCTAAGCTCAAGAACGAGCCACTGACTCCCACGAGAGAAGCCTGGACAATAGCATGCCACCAGGAGCACATGCATGGCAACAGACACACACTACATTACATTAATTTTTGCAGCTGGCTTTCACATTTTCATGTCAGCACCTATGCATTTCCATCTTCGCTTTGCACACACCTTTCAGGGAGTAGAAAATGCTTATGCGATGGGTTAGTGCCTCACAGTCAGTCGGTTCAGGTACTCCACACCAGCAGTGGGAAACAAACTGTTCCTTGTTGAATGCATAAGGGATGAAATTTTTGCCAGAGTTCAAGCACGCTCAAATCTATCAGGTTTTCCCTGAATAAGATCGGCAAGTCAGCACACACGCAGTAAGGAAACTGTTTCTTAATCTGCTATTAATCAGACAGCATAAATTCTGTGCTTTGATTTCAAAGCTGTTAGGATACAGTTTGACTGCAGTTTCAATACCATATGCTTCTCCATTCAATTGCACAGCCAAGAGATGCAAAAAAAATTCTGACACTTAGAAGATGTTGTATAAAAGCAAAGTCTTTTGAGACAAAGTGAGAGAACATGGAGAGAGGAATTAAGAATCTCTCTTGAAAGTCATCCAAAAATCTTATCCAAACAAATAACCTTTTTGAAGTCTTCACAGATCATCATCCAACGATTCAACTGTCATGTTCAAGCTCATGTTGTTCTCATTGAATAATGGAAACGAAAGAGCTCAGTAAATAAAATAAATGAAAAAGGTCTTTTAAATGCAAAAATTCACCTCCAATACACTTCAAATGGATGACAGCACTAGTAACCCTCTCTGGTACATAACAGGCAGTTAGATGCAAACACACACACTCTCATCTCCAAATGAAATCAGTGGACTTTTCCTTTCTTACCTCAGTTTTTCCATCTAAAAACTTAGCGTGAAGTCAGAATGTGTCCGCATCCTGTTCTTGTGATACGCTTGCAAGTCATCTAATCATTTAACATAGTGGTTTTATTCTGAGCATTCCTGTACCATAACAAATTTACTTAAAGTAACAGTCATTTGACAAGAGCAAATAAAAATAGGTAAACAGACGGAGACTATTAAGATGCCTGTTGACTCTTTATTAAAAGAATAAAAATAATTAAAACTTGACTAATCCAGGTACAAATAATCCCAACAGCATATTCGCTAAACAAAAACCGGGCAGGCAAAATCTTGCCAATAATTAGTGTAAGCACCAGTATGCAAAGGAACAAAGAATGCTGAGACTTGTACATGTTTTTTCCCCTGAAGATTATTCCAATATTATGTTCTGCATCTGCCAACATGAATTTAACAATTAACTGCCTCATTCCCTACTAACAACCCATATACCATGTAAAAAGTTACACGTGAATGCCAAGGAAGGGGAGAGCACCCTGGCTGACACACCCGTGCCTGTGTGACCGTGCAAAGAAGGCCTACATACAGACTGGCACTACGAGGTGCTGGATTTTTACATCCACCTACTCTTCCCAAGCACATTTACTAGGCAGAGTTTTTATCTTTTTTTGTCCCCTCTCCCCTTTTTAAATGGAAATGAAATAGGATGGCAGGAGAAAGGGGAAGGGAAGGGGGAAGAAAATGAGAAACTCAAAAGGGTCGAGTGAAACATTCAAGGGGTTCACCAAGTACATGTTATAAGCCACATTAATAGTGCCTAATTATTTATTACTAATGTATGCTGAGTGTATGTCGGTAAAGGTCTGGGTGGAGCCTTCCGTGTACCTCACCACAAGGCAATGATTTTTGCCAAAAGACAATTAATCACTTTCACACGCAGTGAAATGCAGCAAGTTAAAAGGGGGAACATTTGTTCCATTTGTCCTTTTTAGCAGTTTCTGTGCAAGCTAAGAAGCAGCTTAGAAAATGAGAAGCTGGAAGAATGAAAAAAAAATAAGAAGCTTCTCAGAAGCTGGAAAATGAGTCCCCCCCACACACACCCTTCCCCTGGTTTCTGAATCGTCATGCTGGTTATTTCTCAGTTGTTAATGCCTTGATTTCCACACATTAAAACAACAATCTTCTAAGAGCCCCTAAAATACTTGAGGGCTGCCTTTGCAGTCAGCAAGTAATAATTTTTCACGAGCTGTCCTTATTCATGAACAAAGCTGTGTCCCTTCCCACTCCAAAAGCTCGACACATATGTAATTATTTTCAGCGGGAAGTTTATCCTGGCATTTTGTGAAACACTGATGGCATGATCAGTTAAATCTCCACCTTGTATTTTTGCATCAAGAAAACACAAACTTTATGAGTTGGAAAAGGGTGAAGAGATTTGCATTAGAAGTGCTATTTTAACAATAATACTGCGTCTGGGTAAAACACAAAAACAGACCGTTTCTTTCCTCACTTCTTGTCAACCTTGCATCATGTTCTTCTGAAGAGAAGACATGTCACTTGACCAATGCTTTCCAATTCTTAGTTTATATATTTCCCACTGCTGTCAATGGCTCTCAAAGTCTGGCTGCACAGTCCTCCCAGGCATCTTTACACTGGGTACCTTCTGGTCAAGTGGTTTTGCTATCACCTGAACTTTGAAGTTTCACATTACATTTGGATTTTCATTTAAAACCTCCTTGCACTTGGATCAACAAATGCCTTGGGAAAAAAAAAGCAATCAGTACTGAGAACCTACAGGACAAAGGGGCAAGGGGGAAAGTAAAATAAATGAATGTCCTCCAATTGGGTCACTTGAGGCTTCCACCTCTCCAGGCAAAGGGTTCCTCTGGTACTCCACGACACATTGTGGGACCCACAGCTCTGGTTCCAGGAGAACACAGTGCCAGACCAACTTCAGTAGAAAAATTCCAGTCACAGAGCAGAAGCAAAAGGGCACCTTCACTGTCACTTCATTCTCACAAAGATCCTAATTCTTACTTACAGTATCAAGAAGAGATCTATTTTTTTCATAATTAAAATAATCCAAAAAACTGACTTAAATGGTTTGGAAAAAGTGGCTTTAATAGTTTTTTCATAAACTACTCCCTTTACTAGAAATCATTCTCCAATACCTTGAGGAAAAAAACCTATCTTATATGATTTTCCAATGAGTACCGAACAAACTCCAGACAAAAGGGACCCGCTTTAACAGGAGGATATGAAAGACTCTTAACATTCTACAGCAAACTGAATAAGGACTGTCCGTAACGCTCAGCCACAGCAAGTGCTGTGGCCTATCACTTGAGCGAGCGCGGGAACTTTTAGTCTGAAAGGGCACTTCCTTCTTCAGCCGTGGCCTGAAAAGACAAAGACTGCTGTGGTTTTGAAAACATAAAGGTTCCTCTTTCAATAAATCAAACAGATTCTGGCTGTAAATTGATGATACAAAAAAGGTAACACCTGAAGAAATTTCCCAAAGTGACACAAAACACGTTTCAAAGCTATGTCCTACTGCCTTGGTTGGCCAATCATCCTTTTTCTCGGGATGTCATCAGTTTAACCAGATTCAGCAAGAACTATTTTAAAATTGTCTGTCTTTGCAGTAGGACATGCATGTGTGTATGTAATTGTAAGTACATAAGAACAAATACTACTTTGCATTGATCAATATGCTTCTTTGGGTCTCTCTCTGCTTTTTTTGGAAGTTTTCCATCAGCATCGTATTTGGCAAGGGCTCCTTCGTAACTTGACATACAAGTTCTTAAACATAACACTTTGCCCTCAAGCCATTTATTTCTCCAGATTAATTCCATTCAGGAAATGGGCTTTGCAATTTTTGCTGGGCCATCAATGCTTTTGCTAGCAAGCACAATTACTGAGCAGTAAACGTGAAATAAATTAATATTCTGCTGTACTGCCTGTGGTCTTAACCCTGGCAGAGGTCACTCATTTTCATGGCTTCATTACTGGAGATCCTGGGTTAGTCACAGATTTGCAGTGGTTTAAGCTGCTAGTTCACAACCAGCGGTCGAGACACTTATTTTTATCAGAAGCGGATTATTACCTTAGTTTAGTCGGTGGCGAAACACACACACACACCACGCGCACAGACAGACAAATTCCCATGGGATAAACAGAGTGAGAGCTTGCCTGTGCAAATCTACTTTGCGCTTACCACAGGGTAGGAGCATGCACACAAGAATAGCTGCTGTGGAATAGGAAATGTAACAAGTTCACAGCTTTTACTAATTACCCAGGGCAAACTCACTCAGCTGCTGCACACTCCAGGCAATACAGCTGCAATTCTACATCCCTTTGGAAGCTGCACCAGCAGACAATGGGTGCAGCCAGTGGCGGTGCTGTTCAAGGTTTAGCTCCTTAAATTGATGGTTTTACTTGCAGCAGGAGTAGAGTTTGGAGCAGTCCTAAAGCACTTTCTGGCAGCCCTACCTGAAGCCTTGCAGATGATCTGTTTATGGAGAGAGGAAGGGATTTCCTCCTCACAAATTGAAGAGAAACACATTTCCAACCCTCAAGAGCTGCTCACTTAGCTTACAACCTCGTCATCGTCGAGGAGGGCAGAGTGCAAATGCAGCTATTAAGGAGCTTCAATGTTAATAAAATTAAATGTTTTTAAATAAAACATCTGGCATCAGCTGTTTCTATAAGCTATTTTTTATTTAAGTTTCCACCCTGAAATATTGGGCTCCTCAGCTATTTTCACATATAAACCTGAATGCCAAATTAGACCATCTTAAAAAAAAAAAAAAAAAGGTTGTCCTAGGAAAAACTGTAAGAACTATTCACACACTTTTTGGTTTGGCACTGTATTTGGTATGTAATGGGCTGGGAGAGAGCTAAGCACAACAGTATTTTTGCAATACATTTTGCAATGGAAATAATTTTTGAAGAAAAGCACTCTTATTGCATTCATTTGCCAGCAGTAGTCACCAAAATTCAAAAATAGCAAATTTTCAAATGTTTCCACAGATACCTTCTTACAGATGTAGGTTTTTCCCCCAACGACAGCTGTGAGTAACTCTGGGGCAAAGTGGGGGAGAAGGAGACACAGCTGTTTCAGTATTGACAACCGCAAGCTATAAAATCATGAGTCAAGCTCTCAGGAAAACCCAAAAACCACCACGGACAACAGAAAAACACGTTCACCAAAAGAACACCCACAAAAACACCACACAGGACAAAACCAGACTGTAAAACATTTTAATGCTTGGGATTTTAGGTGCTGTACCACACCCCAAAAGCCTGCATGAGCTTTTGACACTACTCCTAGATCCATGGGGCAAGAGGACTGGGTCCCTTGGCACCAACAAGGGACAACGCGCATCAACTCCAAGAGCTGCCCATGACTCACCACAGTCAGGCCTGTTGATCCCAGGCTCCTACTCTCCCAAAACCACACAGAGTGAGGAAAAGCTCATGAAGCAATGCTATGACTCCTCTTCCAAGCTGCAGAAGGTGCCACTATGGATGTTGGCTCCCCCTTAGCTGGAAGGAGGATGGCACAACTCAGAAGACTAGGAGTGCTGGGAGAAGAGCAACACCAACTGTTTCCCTTTAAAGGGCACACCACTGAAAGAAAGACCACACAGTACCTCATAACTTTTTTCTAACCCACTTGCTTGTGGGTCCTCTGTCTCAACAGGAATGAAGTTTTAAGGTGCATTGACTACATCCCCCTTTGACATGCCTAGGCTTCAACTACAGACCATAGGTACCTGTGACTGCTGTAATTTCTGCGCTTACTGCCACCATCCAGCTCCCTCCTGGCCAGCTCACCAAATTAGGTGACCTCAGGTTCTTTTCACAAGCCCGTATGGATCCCGCATTATGTGTCTTCTGGGGTGAGCAAAGTGGCTTGCAGTGTCTGGCCTAGATATATGCAGAAGAGATTTACTTCCACACCATCAAGCCAGCTGAGATGAGAAAACAAACCTTGATCTGCAGTAAAGTTTATGCAAGTTTGCTATTATTTATTCAGATGCTTGTTTTCTAAATACCTTTTACATTCACACGACAGTATTAATTCTTTAGCTACAAAAGTAGTAGCGTTTTACTACTAGTAGGAAAGCTTAATTTGACAACCATCTTCTTCACAACATACCTTGTCTTGTCTAAGGACAAGAAATCCTTCTCTCATAACTGGTAGATAACTTGTATGGTGGAACATTCAAGCGTTAATTGCCTCCATCCTAATTCCAGGGCACATCCTTCAAAGTCACGTCTCATTTGTCAGTCTCTATGAAATATATGCGCATTTGCTTAATTATTCGTGATTACATACTCTGGAAGCATGAATGCTCAGAGATGCCTTGCCTGTTGTTCGGTGGCAGGGAAAGTGTATGGGACCTGTTATTTTATGTCATTTTGCTGCCAAGGATTATCACAAGATAACCACAAAAATTAATTTCTACAGTTCCACCTAAAGAATAATGTCAACATTCTAATGATTTTTTTTCTTTTATAAACAAAGACATTTTATTAGGATTAAAAATTAAGAAGTTAAAAAGCTGCATAAAGTTTTGAAAACATGGGTAGTAATACCTTTTGTCCTCAATGGGGGGGGGGGAAGGGAGCAGATTAAAAAAGCATCAAGCTAGCTATCCAGAAAAACAATGCATTTCATTAGAAATATGAAAACTTAACCTTTATGGCCATTTATTTTGCAATAGTAAAGTTTTAGCTAATAATTCGCTTCAAAACATGGTTCAACATCTTAATCTTATACATTATAGACTGGAATACAGGCACCTGTAGAAAGTAACTTCCAAAATTTACCATAACCTCTCAGCTGAGGTTATGACAGCTATGTCAGATGGAATACACCTAGATTCGAACCAAAGAGCATGAGAGACAGCAGGAGGGTCCCACTTAGGGAAATCCTTGAACACACCAGCCTATTCAAGGCCTAAGAGAGCCAAAATCAAAAGCAGTGTCATTTGAGTCACTCCGTCATTCAACCCAATGTAGCATCACGTTCCTCCACAGTTTTGAGCCTTTCTAGTCCTTGCACCTGGATAAGTACAGTTGATGATACGTGACATACAAAGAGCGTCATAAGCAAAACATGCGAAAGGTTTCCATACCCCACCTGCTCTAAGTATGCTTCCGAAACTAATTTGGTCTTCTTGATAGAAAGAAGCTTCTCTTGATTGGGGTTTTTTGTTTGTTTGGGTTTTTGTTTGGATTTTTTGGTGGGTTGTTTTTTTTCTTTTCTTTGTTGCATGTTTTTATTGCGACCATCCATTACATTTTTCAGATTCAGCATTTGGTCAGAGTAATTAAATATCACAGAAATAAAAATATTCAGATGAAATAATGCATTTTTCAAAACGTGAGTAAATCACTGCAATAAGCAGTCACAGTCTCTACTGTTTGCAGCGACACCATGACAATCTCCCACAGGCATCTCCCTTGTTTTTCTTGCTGTTGGAACTGAGACACATTATGGAAATGATATCTAGACAAAACATGGAGAGAAAGCTGTCATAAGAGAGTGTCTTCCAACAGTGAACTAATACAAATACTCTGTCCAAACTACTACAAAATCAGCACAGGATCTGCTAGTTTGCAGTACTGCTTCAAGAAATGTGCCACATAGTTTTTATTAGACAAAAAACAAGTTAACCTTCAAATGCATCCCAAATTTCCTCATGTAAAAAAGTGACAAAAAATTTTCATTCTCACAAGTGTGCTAAAGGCAAAGTCTAAGAGAGCAAAAAATACACTACATAAGCAGGAAAAGAATTTTAAAGATCCTTGCCAGACTCCATTGCCTTTGACAGATCCTGAAGCGAGCCCAAAATGAACAGCAGCATCAAGAGGGCAAACGTTTGGCATCCAACTTAAATGGGATACACCCAGCCCAAAATGGCTCGGGACAGGGTGTCTAGAAGGAATGCAAAAACATCAGAGTGCTGAAGTGAGTTGTGAGAAGTACTTTAAAACAATCTGTCTGCTGAACAGAAGTCTCGAAAACATATTCCCCGAGGAAATCTCCATCGCTAGCAGCGTGCTGTCTGAAGAAGCTTTTGTGTTCTGTGGTTTAGGACTGTGTTACCTTGTGGGCTAGCATTAGGGCCTGTTAAAAACATGCCCATAAAATAACTTGGGCAATTATATGGTAACTTAAATATATAAACTTCTTGACAATTCTTGCTCACTCTATAAAATCGCAAATAAACAAAGGAAAAGAGCATTTCCTGTCATGAGCACTTTAACAAAACAGCCAGCCCACCTAAACTGCCTTCACAGTACCTCCTCACGCAATTAAGCACCCACAAAGTAACTTGTGTTGGGAGCAAGGGAAAAGAAAACAACAACAACAAACCCAAACAAGCAAACACACCATGAATACATGCCAGACTTGAAAACAAAGGCAGTGTTCCTACATGCTCTTATTGACCCGTTTCCTGGTCATGACACCTTCTGCAGGGCCAGCCTCATTGCTTGGCCAGCTGTTCATTCTGTGTCATGTCCCGTGTCCCCCCCCAAAAAAAACATATAAAACCAATCAGATTCTTATGAATCCCACTGCTATTCCTAAAGGTGCAAATGGCAGCAGCAAGAGTTATGGACACAGGAAAACAGTCCTGTCCCTGCCCACATGTTGCTCAGTTAGCCCTACAAACTAAGAAGGGCACATACGTTGGGTTCTCTCCTTCCCTAAACAGAAGTTTAGTTTCTCCTGGAGTGGATAGTGACTACCAAAAGCCTCTTTTCATTATATACAGTAACAGAAGAGGATTCATGTGAAATTGTGTATGAGTACATGTATTTTTTCTACCTGTGATTTACAGATACACATCATAAACCTCTAGCCTAACTCCCACCATCCTTTTCTTTCCTCTTGAAGAAAAGCCCTTCTCGTTTTTCACTACACTCATCCAATCCTTCCAAGAGAAAACAGATAGCTGCAGCCTCTCATATCAATAAAAATTTGTTACATTGCATTTCCTGCGTGGTTTGTTTATTTATTTTTAAGTCTCCTTCCAGCAGTGTGTTGCTGGTTTGTTTTTTTTTTAAAAAAAAAGTCTTTACAGCTTTGCCTGGGCAACCAGGAACATTTGGCAAAAAAGATGCTGAAAACAGCCAGATTGCAGGACATTCTGATCACTCTTAATGGGAGTTTCCACAGTTTAGGATCTAAAATTTTAAAAATGCCATGAATATCCAGCTACTAAATCCTTCATTCAGAGTTCAGCAAGCTTCAGTGACCCTGATGAGCACAGCAGCCTCAGCATGGCAGAGGCAGGTCCTGAGGTAGCCTAATCTCAGAAAATTAAAAGCTTTGAAGATTAAGAGCAGGACCTTGAAGTGACCCAGAGAGAAAGAGAGAGGCTAAGTGGTTTCTGTGGCCAGTCCCTCCCAGACAGCGGGCTGCTGCTAAGGCCCCAATGCCTGCAGCCAGTAGCTCCAGCTCAGGAGCACTCCAGCTCAGTGCCTTGGTCTCTGCAGGGGCAAAAGATCAGAACTGCAAGGCCCAAAAATTGAGTTCAGTTTGCCAGAAAGCTGGTATGAAGGGAGACACCTCTTGACTGTATTTTCTACCCTATGTCTAGAATATTACTTTTTCTCACATCATGTCACATGAGTTGCATTTACTCTGCAGTGACAATGCTACTAAATCATATGAGGAAGCTATCTCACAGATTTCTAAATTTCTGGGTGTTCTTGTTTATCTTCCTCCTATTCTCTCTTGAAACGTGGACAAAAATGGGATGCAGAAATCCTGCGGAAGCCTCACCAGTGCTGCTGAAGACACCAAATTCTTTGTATTTCATCAGCTAAATTCCTGCTTTACACCCTAGGATACCCCTTACCTTTTTCACATCACCAGAATCACTGGATCGCTTTCAGCTTGCAGTTCCCAAAACATCAGATCCTTTCCTGCCAAGCTGCTGACAAGTCAGGTGTTCCCCTTACTTCATTTTCTGCCTGACCAGTACCTGCTTGTCCTTTAGCCAATTACTCCTAGATGCAAGGTTTTATACTTCACTGAGCTGTATCCCAGCACAGTGAAGCAAAACACTACGATTTCAGGGCTCCAACCTGAAAGTTATTGGGTATGTGTGTGCAGGGGAGATGGAACTAAAAAACCCTCAACATCAGGGCAATCAAGTTAAAACACAACCCACGTCTTAAGGCAGCACTACAGGTTAAGCACAAACTAGGATTATATAAGGGAAGTATACTCCTTGTACCTACCTACAGGGACATCAGAAGAGGTGCTGAGGGAAGGACGCCCCAGGCAATCATCTCTTCTTGCCTTTGCAGCAGGGCACGTGTCTTTCTGTGCTCATCTGTGGTTCACTGGCTGCTTTACTCCCCAACACACCCCCCATCCTTCCTTTCCTCCATTCTCAGCACTTCAGCCTTTTGCAACTACCACCAGCTGCGCAATTTAGCATAAAGGTACAAAAACAGGGTCTGAAGGAGGGCTGTAGTGGGAAGACATCAAAGAAAGATGGGTCACAAGAGCTGCAATGGCAGCACCTAACAGCCTGTCCTGGTGTTTCACCCAAGGCAGGCAGCCGACGTGAAAACACGGTATTTCCCATTTGCCGACAATTACCAGCAAGACAACTTCAGAGAGCAGAGCAAAGACCAGTGAAGGTGAGAGCTACATACATGACAACAACAGCCTCGAGAGTTATCTTCATTTCACAAAACCCATTTCAAAAAAATAATTCCAATAATAATTTGTAGCCCAAGCTTTTGTGATGTACCTTAATACACCCAGTTTTGTACCTCCCTATCCATCTTTGCAGAGGAATGAAGGACCTCCCGGCAGACGTCACATTACCTGGCAGGACAAGCCATTGGAAGAAGCAATTACACAACGGACAACAGGTTGCACAATTAAGAGGCGACCTGTGCACACATGCAAAATACACAAAAGCATAACCTGATTTTTCAGACCAGAACAATGCAGTAAACATGCAATTCTAAGCAGCACAGTTAGTTCCACATGTCGGGTGGTTGTGGGTTTTTTTTTTCCTAAGATAGCCAACACAGAGAAAATTAGAATTGTGTTTCAGGAACAATTCATATCATCAACTTTATGCACCCAAAGGAAACAGAAACTAGAACAAGGTGGAAAGTAGCTTGCCGTTTCAAGTGCAAAGTCTGGCAGGAAAGCACCAACTGGTCTCTGGCTTGCCAAATTGCTCAGTGATACCACTGTGGGGTATCAAAGGCAATGAAGTTAAAGTTACTAGAATTATCACGGAGACATCAACGGAAAGGAAAGAAAATGCTACTTAATTCACACATACTACTACAAAAAACTATCAAAAGAGAAAGTTTTCCCTTCATCTTACTTGCTTTCAACTAATTATCAAGTAAACTGGAAATAAGAACTTGCTGTTCTTTGCAGCAATTTTTATCACCTCTGCATAGAGCTGATGACTAGATCAACTTCAACCATCTATCAACTCAACACTCTGATGGCATGCAAAGGGAGGCTCAGTTCAGCTATATGGGCTACTCTGCCTGTTGAAGAACCCTCTAACTAATTTAATTTCTAACAAAACGTTTTTGTAACTATTTGAAAATAAAAAAAAAAAAAAATGTCCAAAACTTGCTATGTATGAAGACAACCTACACAAACACACACACACGAATATCTACAAGGTATCACTTAAAATTCTCCTCCACATAAAGTAATCTTCAGAGGCACAGTTTAAACTTGTAACAAGTACTCAGAGACATGAAAGCAATCACAAAAAGTAGAGAAACCAGTATAAGCAAAAGGGCTGCATCTCAGTGTTGACAAGCCCTGACCAATTCAGAATGCAGTTAATTTCCTTCTGGCACAGCTACATTACTTACATGCATAAAGTCCATGCCAAAACGCACCCATAAAATTAATTACAACTATCCAGTCCAATATAGCAACCAGCAAGGCAAAAATAGCTCTACTGTCTGTTCATTTTATATCTTAAGCAAGACAGTCACCTAAAAGCCCCAGAAAAAACTCTTCTAATAGCAAATTTCATACACAGATACAGACACACACTGATACTAACTTTTGTTTTCACTTTCACTTCTCGGAGATAGTTTATGGAAAGCTGTGTCATAGCAATTGGTGTGTGCCATCAGTAATTAAAAAAAAAAAGAGGATAATATTCAATAAACAACAAAACAGACACACACACAACAGTCTGGCTAAATCAATTCCAGGAATAAAAAGAGAAATCCATACAGGTCTTTCCTCCAAGAATATAAAAGAAGGACTTAATCCCAACACACAAAGAAATTGAGTTTATGACTTCAGGAGCACCAACCCAATATAGTCTTCTACATCGACTATTATAGTGTAAGAAAGATCAGAACCAACCACCCTCATTCATCAAGTGCCAAAGAACTAAAAAATTTATTAGACTAGTCAAGACATTAATCCTGATAGATTTTTTTACAGTATGCCATCTTCTTTTAGATACACTATAAGAGTGAACGTAGATAGAGAAGTCATAACATTTTTATCATGAATTACATGGAGAGGGGGGAGATGTATGTACTTACAGAAGAATGAATTTTATCTTTTCTGTTCCTATGCTGAACTGAATGTACCAAATTAACTACATACACTCCCAAAACCTCAATGCTTCTGGACAAATACACTTATTTATCTAAATTTAGTAAACATTTACTTACCCAGCATCCTCCTGGAAGCCTTCCAGTTCATCTCTTTGTTCTGCTAGGGTGGATTCTAGATCCAGATAGGTACCGTTGTGAGACAATTGCAGGGTGCAGTCATCAAGCTGTAAAAGAAAATTCAAAACATTAGATTATAGCAGTCATTCTCACTCATGTACCTCTAACACGGCCTTCCTGTTCTCCAGGTCCCCAGACAAGATCTCCCTAAAACAAACCATACGTAGGGAGTGGAGAAGAAAACAGGTGCTTTTAGGCAATTTATGCAATCCCAATTCCATATTCACTAGACCATGATTAGTCATGACAATATAAACACAACTAACACACACAAAGAAATTTATTTATTTGAACATGTAAAAGGGGATTAGAGGGCTTTACCACTGTGCCTTTAGAATCCTGCAAAGAGAGAGAAGTTAAGTGTATAATTATGATACGAAAGACTATTCTTGCAGTACATTTAAGCAGAGTTTCTGGGCCTCTGGATGGGAGTGGAAGGAAGCTGTTTTGTGAGCTACTGAACATCCTCTGTGAGGAAGGATGAGGCCAAGGGACAGTGCAAGGTTTATCATGAATTATATGGAACGCATAATATGCACTTGGTTGGGGTCCTGTGCCAAAAAGTGGGGCAATCAACCAAGACCCAGATTTTCTGACATTCTCATTTTCGGCCCAGGCACAAACCTGCCTCTGGTTGCAGGGAAGGCCTTCCTGGGTACCAGGGGGAGGACTGGGCACCCACACCAACTTACTACAAAGGCACTGAGGTAACCAAGGATCATACCTGAAAGCAGCAACCTGCCTGCAATGACAGTGAAGAGGAAAAGAGATGTTAATAAACTCCATTTATTTCCATCCTGTCTCCCCTCAAGTTTTTCTGTTAATTGTTCTAGCTAGTATTAAAAAAAAACCACAGATTTGAAAATAGAAACTGTATTTGTTGTGGGTTTTTATGGGGAGCTCACCACAGGAGACTGTCTATGAAGATCCACCCCAAAACTCTGGGTAACTCATTGCACAGGCATACAAAATAATCACCGGATCGAGAAGGGTAACTGAAGAAGCCTGAGGGAAGATCCAGGAAGTAACATGAGCTCTTCTCTCACCATGAGATAACCCGGTGTCAAATCACATGGTATGAAGAAAAAAAGCCTCCCCAGGACAGGGAAACAAGAAAACGTTTACCAAAGGGCAGGTGAAGGTACAGGGTTGTCTGGCCTCACCACTAGGGAGTAAGTGACCATCTGCCCGGAGAGCCCAGCCCAGAAGCAGAGAAAATGCCATCACTGAGCCCAGCTGGACAGGCTGCTGTTGACCTTCGTGTGTCAACACCGCACTGGGGGTCCTTTTGTAACCAGTTCCAAGTTCAAATATTGTAAGCACCAGATGTATTGTGCTACTAAATACAAAATCCAGTCTGACAGCCAAGCAGTGTCAAACTGGCCTGCCAAACAGAAGGTGTTTCGATTCTCTGGATTTGACAAAACAAGCTGACAGGTCCTTCATGTGCTTCTATCTACTAAAAGGTGATGATGGTGATGTAAATGTATATCCCTGCTGCAATGGCCACTTTGGAAAGAGGACAATATTTAACACCATACTTCATACCAGTCTTCTGCCACAGGTGGCGTGGCAGCTAATAACAAAGGTCTGAAATAGCCAATGGCTCAAGGAAAGGAAATTATACCCTTTATCACGTCCATAGATTTTTTTCTTTCCGCCCTTTTTAACACTAGGAAAGAAAATCAATGAGAATCCATCTTTGACGAATTACCTGTTTTAAATTCCCATCAAAGTTATGGGTTCCCAGTAGCTGTTCAGGAAAGCACGATAAGCAGCCACACTTCTTATCTGGCAGTCAATACCAAAACTTAGTCACGCAGTTTCCTATCACTGATTTACACATGCAAGAAAAGAATACAAGTATCTTTGATTATTCCAGATTAGCTGCATTGGAAATACTGCAGAAGAGTTAATTTATAATTAGCAAGTGATAGAGCATGACTTTTGGGTTAGTCCACACCACTGTGCTTTGCACTGTTTGAAACCCGAAAGAAAAGTTCCTCCTCTGGAGAAAGGGAAAGGGGAGGAGGAGGAGGTCAAGTTGTATTTCAAACCAGTTCCATTTTTTCCTTTCCTTTTTCCCCCCTGAGGAAAGAATAAGTCATCAAATAAGGCGACATAAGTTTTTACTCTGACTCCTGGGGATTAAAGAAAGCAAAGAACCTCCAAGTGCAGCCCTCTGATATTAAAAGTAACAACAGTATTGCTATTCTGTATCTTTCCAGTTACAAAGGATATTATTAACCTATGCTAATTCAGAGTACACTCTTTAGGGAAGAAAGACTGAATACTACTCTGGGAAACTTTTTCCCAGTAGCCCAGGGTATCTAATGAAATGTTAATTTATTGAAAGTAATGCCAAAAGGAAAACTACTAATTAGATAAATGTTCTGCTGTCACTATGGAGATTAGGATATTTGCCCACAATTTCCAATTATACTGCATAACTAGGGAAAAGGAACTGTGCTTTACTAATATCTTATGACTTTAGCATATAAAAAGCACAATGTGAATAGGAAGTACTTCATGTACAAAATAAAGAAGAATAAGTACATTCTACTTATTTTCATCTCATCTCCATAGTTTCAGTTGAAGATACTATTTATTCATTCAGGCTTTAAAGCACTGTACATTGTATGCTGTGTCCATTAATAGGAGAGTTAGGGAGAAACGGCAATATCTTTTATTTCCATTACTTAACACCAAGTCTTACAAAAAAGATTTTTTTTCTTCTCTTGCGAGTGTACACACACACACAGATGGGCGTAAAACATCACTTTTAAAGGGAGCTGAAGTATTAATGCAATGAACTCTAAAATCATGCTTATATGGGATCACTTTGCTACTTTACCTCCAAGCTTCACCCACACACATATTTCACAGGCAGAGTACAAAAAGAGAAGCCACCTTATTAATTGTCTTTAATTAGTAAATTGCCTGCCTTTTTCAACACAAAGGACGGCTGATGTTCACTCATTAGTGCTTATTAGTAGCAATTCAGGATGTTGGTCTCTTCCCTCTGTTCAACGTTAATCCCATGTTTATCTGCTACGCATCAATTCCCTCCTCTCTGGAGACCCTCATAAATGGCCCCATCTAGTTCATTCACAACATGCTCTTCCCATTGATCATAATTCACATTAAAATACTTATTAACACCCATCTTCTCTTAGGACAATTAAAAGACAGAATCCATAAAGTCTTTCAAAGGACAATGAACTGAGCTGCATTCCATAATCATGAACAAGACTGCTATTCAACTTTTTAGAAATTAATTCCATTTATTTTATTTTGTTATTCACAATTCTGTTTAACTCTTCAGTATTCCTTACTGAATCAGTACACAGATCCGCATTTTGTTGTTACTAAACTGCATAACTCATTTATACTATTTCCAGAAGGTCAGATTCTCCAAGATCTTTTCATGAGCTTACAAACCCATTTTTTTCTAAAAAATCTCTCTTGCCAGTCCCTTCAAATCATGTATTATTTTTTGTACACTTCCCTGTATTGCCCAGAAGATTGATACAAGTCATTTAAATGCCACTCATCCTGTAAGCTTTACATCAATTTTCCACACCTCCTCTAGTCACATTAAAAGAATATTACAGGTATCATGGGATCATGAACAGAAAGACACACCATCAGATAGGACAAATGCAATGCTACTTCTCTGAGTCAAACCCAAGGTTAACTCCATTTTCAGTCTTCTATGAGATTTCAAGTTTTTTTTTGATCACAGCGTAAGTGCCAAATCATATCATAAGCCTCTGTAAAGCTGTAAAAAATATGCATGCATTTCAATTACATTCTCATTTTCTCACATTAACATTTTCTTGAGAAAATACCCAGAGCATATTTTTGAATCTCTATGGATATTCCTCAATTCTCTTGTCTCTATAAAGAGTAAGTCTACCTAGGAGTAGTGTCCCTCACAGGGGTGAAGGGAACAAAAGCTAAGACACATGCAACAGTCATCAAAACAAATGTTTTAGCCAGAATCACCAGATGCGGATGGCCAGACCTATCAGCAACCACCCTCCCGCTGGGTTTACATGAATGAAGCAAGAAGAATAAGACTGTCTTTATGCAAGTCTTCTTCACTAAAAATTTAACTGGTGTGCTAATTAACACCTTCAGTTTCATATTGAAACCTCATTGAAATCTTAAAATCTGTACACTGTCATGACAAAATGGGTATCAAGAAGTAGAGGTGCTGAGGTACTGATCTATAGCTGTCTAGTTCGGACAAGAGGAGAACCTGGAAAAGGCATCTTAAGCAGCACTGACCCCACTAGCTCTTTGTCAGTTTTCCATAGCTGATCAGAAGCATAGAAACAGTGACAGAACCAGATACTTCTATAAGATGGCCTGAAATGCAAGTAGAGCTATTTAATTAAGCCAGTTTTTCCTGTAATAAATGTTCCAATAGAGGAACCAAGAGCTGTTTGAACTTTCTTGAATCATAGCTGGTATCGACACAGTGGTAACTGACCCACACGATCCAACTATTACAGTACCTATGCTGCAACCAAAAAAGCATCATGCACACACAGAGACCTTAAATGCCACTATCCCAACAATTTCACGCGTGTATATTTATGAGTGTACATATATGCCTATATTTTAGATTTTTTTTCCCCTGCAGTTTTCAAAAAAGTAAAAACTGACTGAATTTGAGAGTCAGATCCCTGAACCAAAAGTTGAGCCCTCAGAAGAGAAGGAACAGCTCTGTCTCAGAAGCCAGAGACAAACAAGTGCAGATAAACACCAGAACTTGGGGACAGCATCATCCACTGCCTGTAACCACAACATACTTTTCTATCTTTCTGCTTCATTCATTTCCCAAACACTTTCAGGAAACAAGACAGGTCACACACACTGTTGTGCCAGTATTCTCAGAGCAGAACCACGGTATGATTTCAGTAAGGCAAGGCATGAAGAATAAGAAGTACGTGATCATATTACTAATGACTGAATTGTAATGTATGTGTCCAAAGAGGAGGGTGGGGGGAAATCAAGGTTACTTTCACAATTTTAAGAAAAACATTTATGGTACACAAAAATCTTGTAACTATCTCCACATAAGTACTTAAGAATAGTTTTTTAAAAAGTGAAATAGAATAATAGTTTCAGCACAAGAAATTTTATTGATACCCTTGTGAGTCATCACCACAGCTAGAAACTCTTTAAGTAACTCATGCAAGTGTTCCTTATAAGTTGTCAGGAAATCAAGAATATAGGGTGGAAGCTCTGTTTATCATCTTTTGCAGGTAACCAAATCTAGCTAGTAATGGCTAGTCCCTCAACCTGCAGGGCCAAAATAATTAGTGCTGCAAGGCTATCAAGCCCAAGAGGAGTCAAAATAGTTTGATAATAATACACCAGTGATGACTTCTTCCTTGTTTCATACACTGACTCACAGAAAGAGGTAACACCCATTTCTCTTCATAAAGAAGCCCGTGTTGCTGTGCAATAGGAAAGGTTGTCATTTCTCTGAATTTCAGAGTTGAAGCACATCACCAAAAGGAGCAAGGAACAACAGGGGGAAAAAAGAACAGCAGCAAGAAAAGGTGACGATCAGCCAGTTACCTGATGCCAATAAACGACCACTGCCACTTTCAGAAACTAGTTGAATGAATGGAAAAAGAAAAAAAAAAAAACTGAGCTCAGTCGTTGTTTTCATCTACTGCCTTTAGCTTTTTACAGTCCAAGAGAAACACTCAAAGCCGGAGGGTGGGGGGTGCGAGAAGAACAAAAAGCCCGCTTCCAGACACATGCAACCCACACGTCGACACGCGGACTGCTGTCTGCCCACCCGAGTACTGCCACCTGCTCCATCTTGCACACATTTGCGAGCGCTCCATATACACACCAGCCTTCTCCATCAGGAAGCCCAGGGGGTAAATAATTCAATGCAGAGTCAACACACACCTTACCATGCCAACAGAAATTCCTGCAAGTCTATGTTTCTCTTCTTCCAGAAGGCTTTGCTAGATTAGCATGCATCCGAAGTGGACTTTCCTTTGGCTTGTTTTAACTTCTCTGTCCCAAGGCAGCAGTAGGCTGGCAGAGGTTAAGGTGGAGGAAATGCTAGAGGCACCCTCCCACCTTTCTGAAAAGCACAGCAGAGCCACAAACCATTAGAAAAGCTTTTCCTCTTCCCTGCTCGTTCAAAGACCACAGAGCTGTATTTTTCAACAAACAATCAGAGAGATGCTCTTTCCTCACCCCCAATGCCCTGCCTCAAGAATCCATTCAGAAGAAGGTATTTCGGACAAGTGTCTCCCAAATGCCAAGATGTTACCAAGTCAGCAGCCAGTGCATGCAAAGATAGAGCCAAATGTTCTCATTATTTTATCTTCCATTTAAATAAAGGTATGCACACTTCAAAAATTCAGTTCAGATAGTGATCAAGGATCACATTCATAGGATTAAGTGCCCTACATTATGAGACAGGAGGATATGCTTGTTTACCGTTGTTACTACAAATCACCAGAATCACTCAACTTTGCAGCCACTAGCTGGAAACACAACCAACTCTCACCAGACTTCCAGTAATCCGAGCTAGAGCTACTGAACAGATTATTTTGCTCATTTGGTTGCTTCCAAAATCACAGGGAAAGGGAATGAGAAAGGGAGGAGAGATTAGAGTAATCCAGTATCAAACTGCAGAAATAAAAATCCCTCTTCAACTCTAGCTTCTGGCAGAGACACTGAAAATCATTATCTTACTCAAATGTCTTAGCTCATCTTTCATTTACACATTATTGGGTGGTAACTGTTCTCATTAGCGGTGGCATGCTCCTTATTCACCTACTACATGCTTTTGCAGAGTAGCATTGATAAAAAGCAAAAGTTCCTTTACGCTCAGGTTTCCCTTTCTAAAGCCAAAGCCTTATTTTGTTTGCTTTACACATCACAAGGCCAACACATTTGCACACTCCAGCTACACAGGTTTTAAACATGCTCCCTTCTGGTTCCGCTGTTTCCAGTGCAATGGCAATCCCATTGACAAGGCCTACAAATGCCAATTTTCCTCCTGCATTGCCATCTCCTCCTCTTCTTTACTAAAACCAATTTCTACCCAGGAAAAAGGGGAAAACAGCAGCTCTGCCTGCTTACCAGCCAAAACACATTCCGTATGTCTAAGCAAACAGCACAAACTGATTGGTGCAAATCAATATTTAATACTTTCCTATTCAAGGCTAAACTTCAAACTTGAACAACCATGCTACTTTCAGAAGGCATCGTATTTTACTGCTTTTGAAATTTCATTGCAGATTTTCTGCAATGGCACACAGATGGCACTTTAAAATGTAACAGGACTGCTGTCACTGTTAGTTCTCACAGAGTAATGAAAAATGGGGATGGTCTAATTGCATCCCACAGACCACAGCCAACCCACCAGAATAATTATCTGGTTTCAGAACCACCCCGACTGCCATCTCACCGAGGGCCTCAGTTTCCCCCTTCTTACATGAGTAGGTGCTAACCGGTCTGTGCCAGGGTCACGCATGTTCCAGTCATCAGCATTTTGGGTAACATCATGGAGAAAGACCAAAGCATCTAGCCCAGGAGTGATGCCACATCTCAGGTAAAACACTTGACATTAATGAGATGAAAGTAAGTAATCTGTATGTAAGCCAAATATTAGCACCCCAGATTAATGGTGTACCCTAAAAACTGCTCTCATCTTCAAGTATGACAGCAACGCAACATACAATCACTGTGTCTTGATTTAGAACTCCCTATGCTCGAAATAGCTCCATTGCAATTGCTTAAAACAAAACTATATTCCTTCTCTCAACCACTTTTTTTTCTTTTTAAACATAGTTTTGTAACTCAAAGTATTTTCTTAAAAATCCTTTTAAAATTGCAGTAAAACCAATATTTTCATGAGGTCAGAGTTTTAAAAGTAAGGTCAGGGACATGCTCTATATAGATGGCTGTTTATGGAGAAAGCAGCTGTGCCACCTTCAGTCATTCACACTCACAAAAGTCAGCAAGGTTTCTGCACTGTAGCAAACTCACTCTTCCAGACTCATTTAGAGGCTAGAGTCAAAAAAAAAACCAAACTGATTTGCAACTTTACATTATAAGAAGTAATTTAGCATGTACAACAGTATTCCCCAATTTTGCAGCTCTTCAGGAGCTATTAGCATAGCCTGTAGGAGTAGTTATTAATGCTAATGTACCTCTGGTTTATTCTTAGCACAGTAGTTGCTGTTGTCCGTATGCTTTGCGGAGCTTACTGCACTGGTGGAGCCACGCCTACGGATGTATTACAGGTGTAGTCCGCAGGTTTGTGCAACTGGGCATAGGGCTGTCAGAGCACAATTACTTAAAAGGAACTGCTACTCCGCTATGAAAGCGCTGGCATTTTGAATGTAGCCGGCAACCCTCGTCTGAAACAGCAGCTTTTATCTCTGGCCTGTTAGACGCCACAAAATACTCCCGGGGTCAGGTAATACAGTGCATGAAGTGAAACATTAATGCCACATTAAATCCTCAAGAGCCACTGGAACAATATGCTGCCAATAAAAATATTCTGCTGAAATAATAAAGACACTGAAAACAAACACAGAAAGCTGTTACAGTAACATTATGGGTTTGACTTAAGAATAACAAAAGGAAGTTCAGAGTTCAAAATTCCGAAACTGCTATTTCGGGGGTCTCTGAAATACAGGCAACACACCACAGTGAAAAAGTAACACATAGATGCCTACCTGTTGCTATTCTTAGACAATTATGTCACTAACTCGCAGACCTTTTGCTTCACGATTCCCTTTAACACAGCGCTCCACAAGGAGCAATCTGGAGTTTACCAGAGTAACCATGTCCAAATATGACGCTGTGGCTTCCAACAGCAGCCTCACAGGCATTGTTAGAAAGTGTATGAGTGCTCAAAATGTCAACTACGATGGAAGAAGAGGGCCAAATGAATTCGTCTAGAGATGGGGGTTACTGCAATGTTCAATATAAACTTTAAAAAGCTAACTGAAAACACTAAAAATAATTTAATTGCTGCATTAAAACTATGCAGAATTGCATGCTGCATGGGGAACTAACACACATCCTTTCTCCCCCATCTAATTAAAATAGTTTAAGTTAGATTAGTTAAATTTGAGATGACCTGCAAACCAAACAGCCAACAGTAGAACTTAGTAAAGTCAAATCGTGTAGGCCAACAACTCACCAGTTCTTTAACCCAAACAACCCTACTGCATTTTCTAGTCTTCTCACAGTAAACACAATGAACCTACAGGATGAGAATAGCCTAACCTCTGCATCCTGTCATTAACTTCTTGGCATCTAGATTCTTCCGTGCCCTTTCCCCATCCATGTTCGGCTTTTCCTAACAAAGAAAAACTAGCTTTTCTCACCTTCATGGCTAAGTACATCTTCAGCTGAACATAAAGGAGAGCAACCATAACAGCAGGATCCTTTATTTGGAAGTATATACAGCTTTTTGGCTGACACACAGGGGATGCCTACAGCTGACAAGTTCTCATTACCATTTAGCTGGAATTACTGTGAAGGTATCCAAGGAAATGGAAATAATCTCTAAGAAGGAGATAGGTCAAGAAGAGCGAGAGGAGGAGGGAAAGGATTAGCTTCAATGGAGTTTATCATCTGAGGAATCTTTTCTTCAGTGTGTGTATGTGTGTGTAGGAAAAACAGTGAGTTAAAATCTCAAAAATCATTCTTTTAAAGGTAAGAAGTAGTCCAGGAAAGAAAAAAAAAAAAAATCACACTTAATTTGTGTCAAACAATTCCATCTGGCTTCTTCTGTACCTCTGTTAAGCTGAAAACTGTGAAGTACATCTTATTTGAAAAACAATTTTTGAAGTGATGTATCAGAATGAACCTATGACTTGCAGCCTTTTATTCTTAATGCATGTCCCTGAGAACAAGCTTTCTATTAGAATCCTCCGCCTTGCTTGAGCAGTTAAAAGACACAAGTTGCTCTAAGGCTTCCACCATCGCTCCTCTACCCACATTTGGGACACCACAGGTTGCCTACTACCTTATCACAAAACTAAAACACTGGACTACTGCAGGACTGCCCACACCATTTACAGAGGACACAGTAAGCAAGCAATAAATGCAATCCATCTTCAGCAGCGGTGGTTTCACTGACACTGTGGCTGAACACCTACTAGACAATATACCACAAAAAGTAAGATACTCATCTCTAACCTAAAGTGCAAATAGCATTTCCACCCACATGACTCGCATCTGCACCCTTTTAAAAATAATGCAGTTGGAATGTCAGCCCTCAGATAAGACATACTTAACCTCTTCTCTCAAATACTGATCTTATTTGCACCTATGATCTCTCTTCTACAAAAAAAATCAAAACTAAGGAAAACAGAGAAACTAGAGACAAGATACCAGGCCATTTGGAAACCCAGAGCAGTGAGGTTTAGGAGAAAACAAGAACAGCTTCAGCAGGAAAAGAGCGAGTAGTAGATCTGAAACCACTGCAGTTCTAGCAAAAAATCACAAACTTTTGAGGGCCAAAGCAGGGAAGATTTGGAGTTGATGAGAGTGAAAGAGTCAGTAACAGAAACAGGAATCCCAGGGTAAATTGTCTTTTGTTATAATCAAAAACTTGACTCAAAGGCTTCTTGTTAGTTATCTGAAAGCTAAAAAAAAAACCAAACACCCCCCAAAAAACCCCAAAAACAAACTATCACCAAACCACACACACACAACCACTGCAAAACAACAAACCAAAACACTAGCACAAACCCATGGGTTAAGATATAGGAAAATACACTAAACACATTCACATCAAGTGTTTGTGTGGAATACAGAAGAAAACATGGCAGGATTACCAAAGAGAACATCCTACATTTGTCAACAGAACAATTTTTCAGACATAGCCTGAATCTCAGAGGTTTAAATGAAAGATTTTGTCTACTAACATTTTAATGACTACAGTCATCAACTCTTCCTAACACTTAGCCCTCCTCTTAAAGGCTTTGTGGTTTCAAAACCTAACATCAATTGGAAAGTCATTAAACTTTTTAATCATGCTCTTTTAAGAGAATGAATCTCACTACAAGAACACTGAAAAAATAGTACCCTGCAGACTCTCTTAACTACTACTTCCAGATTTTATAAAAGTACATGAGGGATCTAAAGTCAGACTTTCTACCCTTTGGCAGAATTTATTTGGCATTTATGCTTCATCTTTTTTTTTTTCTCATTCATTTCTTCCTTGTTTGATTAGCTGCCAAGCAGTTTCAACCCCCAGCTTTAAAACAGTTGTCTGGACTAGAATAGGCAAACAAAAGGAGAACCCCTGCATTCATCAGGATCACATCTGAACAATACTGAAACAGAAAACCACACTCTCCAACTCAGTTACAAGTAAAATATAAGTTTGTAAGGAAAGAATGAATGCAGCATTACCAGCCATATCTCAACAACATTAATTCCTTGCCTACACTCTAATTACTCTGTTTCAAAGGGCATAGAGAGAAAATAACTAGAAACAAATTGCGTCAGTCAAACTCCTGATCTATTTTCCCTGGCAGCAGAAAGGCTCTAAATGGTATCAGTGAGGACTAAGTGATGCCATAAGAGAACAAAAAGACCAAGATAGTTTGGGGGAGAGCAAGAGAGGATCATGGTACTCAAAAAAAAAAAGTCAATTATGCTCTTAGCCTTTTTTAGAGCAAGGGAATAAATAAATACAAAACTGTTTAAAAGGGAGCTTTAAATTCAGTACATAATGGGCCAATAAAGCTCATAATTAGAGTTCAAAGCTTAGAGATCAAATGCAGCTAAATGCTCCCAGGAATTGGAAGACTAATCTCTTGTAATTAAGAGCACATAAAACATGTATATTTCAAGACATCAGCCACCCATATTTATTATTTAAATTGGTCCATTAGGGTGGTACTCGAATATCCCTCTAAACCATCTGGTATTAGCTACTGTAGATCGCTTCCATAGTTATCACTTTCTTCTATGCACAAAAGGACCACAACATACCCATACTTCGCTATAAGTATAAAAGCTCATATAAACCAAACTACTTGGGGACCGTGTTTTCTGTGCTTGCTCCCAACATTTAAAAAAAAAAAAAAAAAACCACAAAAACACAAAACCACCTTTGAATGACCAAAACAAAAATAAAACACAAATAGTGGTTTTGATAGGTAACGTAGGTCAAACCCACTAAGATTGAATATGGTTTTTTGCAGTACTTGGTTAATTGAACTTACAGATGTCTAGCTTGTCGATTCCAAATGGATTTGCATGTGGAAAAGATGCTGGAAATGTTCACAGACACCTACAAGACCAAACATACATGGCACCTTTATGTACCTACATGCTGTCATCAGCCAAATTGGCACTGGTGAACTTCAGAGCAAATAGCCTCGTGGGTGTACTGCAGTCCCCTGTCCAGCAGTTGCAACAACTGTCTTGTGGTTACTTTTACCATAGATCACTTCGACAGTCCACCTCATGACAAATGGTTGGGTTTCCTTGCTATGCAACTGGGCACCAAGCTGTCAAAACAGCCCAGGAGCAGCTGGTTGGAAGTGTCTGTGCAGATTTGTCTCCAAAGCCACTGTATAGACTAGGTGGTTGGGTATTTTCGGGAAGGTGCAGGAACACCATATTTGCAACCTCATAAAACTTGAGACTTCACAATTCTGCAATGGAAGATGACTTTACCCCAAAAAAGCTGCAATAAACACATTGATTTATACTTTTGAGTGTAATGTGAATGTGGATATGGTTTATGAAGGAAATGTGACTGCATGTAAAGGAAACACCTTTAATACTAAAAGTTGAAAAGAGTTTGAAGGTTTTCACATGGAGAAACATGCCCAATACTTGCAGTTTGGAACAAAGCTAGAAGTAAATTTAAAACAGTGGGAAGAATCACACTTCCAACAGCAGAATCAACCCTAAGGTGGTTAACCCACCGTCACACACCAAGCTTTTCACACATCCAGAAAGAGCAAATGTTCTCTCAAGCCTTAGATCAAGGTACTCAACGTAAGCTCATCCCCCCTCTCCAAACATGGCCTTTTGGTACTTGCCGCATTCTCAAAAGTCTGGAAACAAAACTATATGCTTTCTTCTGACACAAAAATTAATTATGTACTACCTTATGCTAGAAAAATCATCGTGTTAACTAAAAACAATGAACAAAGTAGGTTTCCCTTCCACAAAGTCACTTTAATCTCATCAAAAAGTATCTGGCTCAAATAAAATGTAAAACTCCCCTCTCTGATATAAACAGCAGGCGTTTTGAACAACTAGTAGGAAGAGGAGAGACAGGTATGTCTCACTTTCCATATTCTCTCTATAATCACGACACTCTCTCTTCACTGACTTAAAAAATAGTACAGCCCTAAAACACAGAAACAAGTAAACACCACATTCAAGAAAAAAACTAATAGCCATTACTCTCTCTCTCCAGTATTGATTTGACTATGAATTACAGCAAAAACTAATTTATTTTCAGTAGGAGCTTAACCGCTATTGCGCCACAATAACGTAACTGAGCTTTACCTCGAAGCTGTAGCTATTCATCCTTCCAGTTTCATTCATTACAGGCAAGTGTCTTGCGTAGCTCACACACTCCAGTGAGAGCTAGCTACAGTCAAAGCCTCTGAAATACGAAGCACAAAGCTCTGTTTTATTCATGGTACTTTTGTTTGCCAATTAATTTGAAAGAATTCTTACAGTGGGAAGAGTAGCTTGGCTAGGTTAAGCTGCCATCTTATACTACACAGTAAAAGGATGGAAGTAAAACCCTGATGTAAAAAAAAAAAAAGCATAATAACAATTGCAGTTTGCAAAGCATCAAGGTCTTTGGTGCCATTCTAATCTCACAATATATACACCGGTGTAACTTTATCGGCTCCACAGGGATGATGTCATCTTCTCCAACAGCGTGTCAGTGAAATAAGAAACAGGTCCTTTCAACATGCACAAGGCCCAAACCTTTTGTTTGGTTTTCAGTGCTCAAACCCTCCCCTGTTGATAAACTAACCCTGCTCTATTTAAAAGGGGGAAAAAAAGGACTGAGTATTGGGGATGCATTCAAAAGGCAGTCCGTGAAAGAGGAAAGAGTTTTGAAATTCTCCGCAGGCGCTTTGCTGTCGTAGTTGGTTGGTGCATGGCCATGGCAACCCCGGGTGCCCCAGGGCATCCCTGTGGCCATGGAGACCTGCGCTTCTCCTGCTTCCAGTCCCTCTGGGCGACCTTTCACTTCCCAGAGCAAAAAATAAATTAAAAAAAAAAAAAAAGGCAAGGGGCAACATTCAAGCCTATCCTGGCAGTGGTCCAAAGGAAAAAACCCAAACAAAACACAAGCCAACAACAAAGATCCACAGATTGGAAAACTGCTGACAACCTAAGTAGTAGGAAGTTTCTGATGATCCAAAAGCTATTGTGAAGCCCAATTAAAAAGAAAACAACAGCTATGGTTGTTCAGCTTGGCCTGGCAAGGAATAGCTGAGTCAATCATCCTAAAACAGGAGAGGAATGCACCTTTTTGTCATGCATGAAGAAGGTTCAAAGTAGGAAATTAAAAATACACTTTTCCCCTCCACAAAAAAAAAAAAAAAAAAAAAAAAGAAAACATTTTGTCTAAGTGTTACTTCAGTGCAAAGAGCAACTATGCATACAACAAGACATTCCTACTCTTTCTTCCTTTTTTGAAAATGATACTTTAATTTTTACAGCAGCGGTATTTCAGGTTGGGTTTTTTGTGTCCTCCTTTTCTGAAGCACTTCATTGCTCTTCACTGGTAGAGCAAATGTCCTGCTAGCTTTTATGTTTAAATACATGCTTCAAACAGATTTCAGGTTATTTGGTTTTAGACAGAGAAATAAGCCCCAGATGTTTCACCAAGAACATTTTCCACCAGGAAATTCATGGCCCTTCCAGATGTCTCAGATATCTAATAGTCCAAACTTATTTTTCCTACGCAACAGCCATGAATATTTTCTTTCCAATAAGTTGCTTATGGGATTATTATAAATGTGTCCATAAATTATGGGTGTAGACTGCACCAGATGGATTTAGGACCATTTAAAAGATGAGCAGCAATTAAGTCTTCTTAGTCCTTGCATCTTCGAAGCATTTTGCATATTCTCTATCCTGGCTTGGCATACTAAGACAAGCAAAATTTGACAGAATTAATAAAATTAAAAAAATACAGAATCTGTATTTGCAATTACATGAAGTAGGTGAAAATGAGGGTTTGTATCCATTTCTATAAGCTTTGTAAACTACTATTTTGACTGGACAGTCTTGCTATCGTTTCACTGATGTGAAGACCTATAAAACATCTTTTAAGTAGTAAGACGCAGAACCCCTAATGGTCATGATTTTTCAGTAGCCAGTTATGTTGTGTCTCCTTCTGCTTTTCTTTATCAATAGGTAACTTTCCAATCTCCTGTAGGCAGTAACTGCTGCCTCTTTCTCTCCACCAGCACAGGGACTAACTACCCTTGCTAACGTTGTCTCTGTACCACAGTTATCAGTCATCTTCCCTCTCAAATTGTTTACTGTGTTAACATGATCCAGTTAAGCTATCAGCAAGTGGTTCCGACATTGGGGCCTTAGAGCTCCTACTTCTGTTTCAGACCTAAGGAAAGGCTCACATACCCGTCTAAGAAAAGAACACTACTTCTCTTTGCAGCTTTGTCTTTTTTTTTCCTCAGGGCGCAGCACAAAAATCCTAAGCAAGCAACGCTGGAAAGAAAAATTAGTATCACATGCTTTTTCTTAAATAGGAAATATGTCAGCTGCCATCTTGGGCAGTATTATACAAGACTGAGTACATAGGTTTATTTAAACGTACTCTTGTCTGATTATTCTGGCAGCAACACCTCCTTACTCCTCATAGATATACATGCACAATTCCTAAAGATGCTGGGACTCCATATGGCCACCTGTAGGGACAGACAGATTCTGCACACAGATTACCAAAAAAATATATTAGGAAATACCAAACAGGAAAAGATTAAGGTCCTGATTTGTAGGGAGCAAACAAAAAGTAAGTGTTCTCCCTCACTGGAATGAGAGTCAGATCTCATCATAATCATAGTCATACACTGACTTCTCATTCTCACCACAAGCCCAGCTCTTCCACAAACCTGCACACACAGTCATCTTTAGTACCTCCTGTGTCTCAGAACAAAGTAGAAGGCTCTGGCAACCTAGCTTACAAGGATTTGCTTAGAGTACGTAATTTTGTTTAGCTCTGAAGAAGGTTTGTTCTTGTCTCAATTAGGTGTTTTCCCTGAACATATTCAGAGAAGATAATCTTTAAAAAAAAAAAAATCATTCCATTAAATAGACTAATGTAAGAAGTCATATCTTGAGCTCCACTAGCAAAAAAATTAAGCATCTTGGTTTTATGTTTATTGGGGCACAAAACATTTTTAGTATAAGAATGAAATCTATGATATTTCTCTTTTACTCTCTTCTTTTCCAGTTAGACATAATGTTTATGATACAAAATTGCACTATATTCATAATAAGAAATTGCACTGATGAGTAACTGCAAGCCCTATGCACCAGTAAAGTTAATACACACAATTCATTCGTCCTGACTGCCCTTCCTGAACCATTTGAAAATATGGATTACTGGTGAATAAATACAGCCCTTCTTTAGAAACAACTTATTAAACAATCAGGGCAGGGGGTTGTAAACAGCCTACAGCATAGATCTGCAGTCAATTTCTACTACACTTTGCAATTGTTATGTAAGTGGTAACTATGTCCTTACAGCGGAGGGGAGCCACGACACAAAGTTCAGCATTGCGTACAAAAGCCAGCAGCACTGTGAGTACGTAACAGACAGAAGTCCTGACAGCGAAGCTTCGCTGTTTAAGCTTACCCAGGATCTCTGAACCCCAGCATTAGGCTCCCCCCATTAGTTTTGGCAATGCTGGTTTTCCTGTCTGTAGGAGACCAGGGCAGCAAAAATCCTCCTACAGAGAGCGTTTGCAGTCTTGGCCACCACTGGCACTGGATCCTAAGTTTCAGGACCTTGCCTGGCCTCTGCCTGCCTCCTGCTCCTACTCAACCTAGAAAGATGGCCTGTGACCATAAGCCCCCAAAATGCCAGAAAAGTGGAGGTTAGCTGGTCCCGGCACAGACGGTCCCTGCTCCAAAAGTGACCTTCACATCTCCGGTCTCTCCACAGGCTGCCTGGGCAGAGGCCGAATCAGCAACTGCCTCAACCGCTGTCAGGCGACGACCAAACTGCGCGTGAGGAAAGGTGCCGGGCTACAAAGGCCCAGCTGGCCGCTCTCCCCCAGAGAGCTGGCAGCGAAGGGAAGGAGACAGCCCACATGACGAGGCCGTAAGGCCACATCAAGCTAAATAACAACTATGTTTTTGTTTAGGTGGGTTTTAATTAATTTGAATTTTAGCAGATTCACTTCATTAACTTGAGTTTTGGTTGAAACACCTGATGTGGTCCCCAGCGACCTCCTGTCAGTTCTTACAGGAGAGGCCATCAGAGGCCAGCCTATGCCACAGCCAGCGAGACCTACGGCTCCTCCAGAGAACTAAAGCATCAGTGGATTAAAGATTTCAGCCATCAGGCATGTGCAGTAACATTTTTTTTCCTGACAGTACTGAGATAGTCTAGACTTTAGAGATATTTACACACCCTAACGGCCCTGTGAGCCGTGGGGGGAGCAGGGTTCCCTGCCACGCAAAGGTGACAGAAACAGCTCTCAGTCACTCGTTGCGGTGAGACACCAAACCAGGAAACTGAATCCATAAAACAACAACAACAAAGCCTACGTAGCTTTAGGGCACAGAGGGTCACGTTGCAGAAAGGCATATAAGAGCACCTCAGCATATAAATGAAAACATAACACGTCAGGGGCTGACCCAGGGGTCTCCAATTCCCTCCCACTACAGCCTTGGTTGGAATTCAGCATCAAGTCACACTTGAGAACAGTGGCACATTTAGCACAAAATATTCAAGAGATTCTTTTCCCCAGTCATAGAACTTTTTGGTACACTATGATCATCTTCCAAAGAGTGGAATCAAATCATTCAATAATTTCCATTCCTGAAGGGTCAGCCCTGACTGCTAAACAACAGTGTCACGGTAACAAGCTGACCCTCCTTTGGCTGGGAAAGACACAGTGGTTGCCGAATCCTCAACACGATGCTATGAGAAAGGAATCTATATTCATTACTGTCTATGGTTATACTTATGCCAAGAGTACTTTTGGTTTGCAAACCGCTCTGCTGAGTTATCCTTTAACATGTCAAGCTTCACACAGCTCTATAATCTATGGTAACATTTCGTTTGCTCGCAAACCTAAAACAATATAAGAAATACAAAAAATTCCATGCAAAGGCTATAGCAGTTGCTGTCTGACTGATACACAAGCCCAAATGATGGCTTGTGATGAAACAGCCATTCCAATACCAAGTATTTTTTCCCCAGGAAGGAGAAAAAGCAGAACTATCAAGTTGAACAGACAAGTACAAACCAGAAGCTGTTTAGTCTTACATTATGCAGACTGAATAATATGACAGTATGATCAAAGCACACTAACAAAGGGGTAACAGACAATAGAACTACATAATCACAAGTAAAAGCGAGATAAAGGATGCATATCAGCTGTGCTCAAAGCGCACTATGTGTCTGTTCAGTGATCAAGTAGTATCTACAATATGTTTGAAAGAAGGACCAAGGTTTTGGTTGATAAAACAATTACTGTGATTTACACAAGGATAGTGTTACTACAGAGACTTACTGCTTAAGCTGTTGCTCCACTGCAAAGATCTCCTGAAAAAATAACATTCAAGAGTCCAGCTGAGCTGCATGTTAAGGCCATACTCACAGTCCACTAGTCCACTGCATCCACTTGAGATGACTCAAATTTCCAAGAAAAATGCCTCCTCTGACCTATATCTAGAAAACCTCAGTGGCAATAGCTAAGCAACTAGGAAAATGGCTTCTAAGTACCAGTCATCCATCACCGTGCTATGGAGACACGCAAGAAAATAAAAAAATTACTTATTGTAAGGCCTGGTCTGGAGTTAAAGTATTAGCCAGCACTGTGTTATCAAGAGCATGGAGAAAATAGCCTCACCTCTGACAACCGTCCCAGTACAACCTGGTAAGACTAAACTTAACTAAAATATATTTGCATTGAGAGGACCTTACACATCAAGAAAGTCTCTCACTACATATGCCAATATGGTGTGTTCCTTCAACAATTATTTTTGCAAGTAAATCTCTTCCCATCATTCATTCTCTATAGTTTCTCCCAAAAACTGAGGGTGGCTCAAAAAAATATGTTCTCAAATCCAGTGTTAAGATTAACATGGTATTTTTATTTAGCTTCTCATTTATATGTTCCTTCTTTACTTTCTCCCAATTTATATGACCTAAACTGCTATAGCAAAAATGTATACTGTTTTTTAAACTGAGTTCCTACTCATTAATACAATTCCAAATATCACTAGTATTCTAACAGGAAACACATCAGTTAAAAGGCTCCTAAGCTCATTTAAAAGCACATCCCACAGGCAAGTCTCATTAACACCTTCCCTGAGTGAACTACACAATTCAACATGCCAAAACCAGGGTGATTGCAGCCTGTGTCATATTGTCAAACATCACCACTGCCCTGTACATTTGATTTCTAATTTTAATACAAATATGGAATGGTCCACTCGCATTTAACAGTGACGGCACTCTCCGGAGAGGTCAGAAATGGAGATACAGGTCCCTTCAGGCAAAGGAGGAGACTGAATGTTGGCAAGAGGTCCGTTTCCAGATCAACCTGATTAAGCAGGTATTGACATCACTATCATGACAAATTTTGTAAAACCTTTAATCCCAAAAACTTTTCCAACAAATGTTCAACTAACTACTTTCAAAGGTGAGGTTTACGGTTCGGAAAAAATAGTCCATCTAGATACATTTTTATTGCACTAACTGGGCATTTTTACTACATCGAACTATCATATTAAAACCATAACTTAAACATGTTTCATCCAAGGTACATTAAAAAGACACTCTTTTCCTCACAGCAAATTTAGGCACTTGCTGATATGACACTGATATGTAAGTATTTTTCCTCCTGACCAATAAAATAGCTGGATACCAATTCATTTGTGAAATGAGTTGTGGAAGTTTTTTCAGGGCTGGTTCAGTTATAACACTTAATTTCAGGCAAGCTGGAAAGACTTAATAATTTTTTGTTCCAAGCAATAGACATACTCCTTTAACCTTATTTTCACTTACAGAAGCTTGAAGAATTTAAAGACAGCAAAATAATTCCCCTGCCCACAAATCATAAAATAACAGAGTCACTACAAACCTTTTTTTTTTCCTGGACAAGAACAAAACAAGGTTCAATAAAAGCTTGCTCATCAGCTTTGTACTTTGTTTTGCTTTGCATGGCTTTAGAAGACTATGCTAAGGGCACAATGTAACACCCAAAGGAGGACTGCATAAACAAAATGTTAACTCTAAAATCTGCCAGCAGCAACACTGGTATTTAAACTTCAAGCCAATTTTGCCCTTAGGAGACATTCAGCTGAAGAGCTTCTCCTGGAATCCCAGGCATCACTGTCCTCTATCCACCCAGCCGCTCCTGCGCCCAAAGAGCTGACGGCCCATGCTCCAAAACCTCTTGTGTTTCTGCGAAGAAGGAATGGCTATTATCCAAGAGTTAATACAGGAAAGAGGATATTTATTTTGCATTCCCCGTTCCGCCACAAATGTATGTGTGCGTCCAAGGGCAAGGTACGCTTTGTCTGGTACTACAAGGGTTCTGTTTGGTTTTTGCTTTTGCACTAGTATAGTAGCTCTGCCAGTTCTATCCACCTGCATATAAGGGCTCCAAAGCTTTAACCGTCCTCAACTTGAAACCAAAGTTCTTCACTCAGTGACCTCAAAAAATTACAAGTCAGATTTATGCTACCCAGTGCGAGTATCTCTGCAACTAACAGTACGTTACTCAACTATAACTAAGGAATATGGGCACGAGTACACAAGGCTTTGTATATTAGGTTGTAATACACAGCTTAAGCTAGTCATGAAATCACGTTTATCTTTTTGTTAGCACCCTTTTCATAGGCTGCCCTCCAGAAATTGCTTCTGAGAATCAAGAAATTACAATACTACTATTTCCAGTTTTTAAATATGTACTTTTCTTGAAAAACTACAGCCTCTCTCACGGCTACTTTTCTTCCACTGTTACCTACAGTGGAAGAAAGGAGCAGGGCCTGGTTACTTGAGACATTTGTCCCATGCACAAAATACACATCACCATGGCTTCATCCATCAAGAGTAACAAAGTAGTTATCATCAGTGGCCAAAATCTGTCTCCTTGAGGAGGCTGACTCACAGTGACCCGCAAACCACCATCACTTGTAAATTGAGCTTGCGCCTCGTGCTATGCTGCGGGCTGCAATACTGCAGAACAGCAAGGGGAAGGGGTAGGAAGAATGAGAGATGGCACAAACATTGCTTTGCTACATGGGCCTTTGTAATTGCCCAAACACTTGGATGTGCTTGTATAAACATTCTGGGGCTGGGGATTTGCACACACCTCCCTGCTCTGCAACAAAAACAAACTAAACACAGTAATTAGCTTCAATAGCATCTGATTAAGTAAATAGGTTTTTCCGTTTCCATTAGTAGCTCATGAAGGTGGACACTAATGTGAGCACCACTCAGGTCATTGCCCAGTGGTGACAGCTTTACAATCAAGCCAAAATAGGTTTCACTGCAACAGCAAATATGAGAGTCAAATTCCCTGGTAGTACAAGCACAAGGTTACACAACTGTGCTGTTACAGGCTATGGGAAGAAGACTCATGCCAAATCACTCATATACTTCCCCAAGCCGCTAATTACAATTTCTCACAACAAATCCTATCAATATTTAACATAGATATCCAAAAATAAACAAGGGTTTCAGTTTGCTAGAACAGATCCTCCTGCAAAACGTCTTGACATAACACCTATCCACAAAGTTACAACTGACAAAGCACAGTCTACAAGAGATACTAAATTTGGCTAACAACCTGCACATGACTGTGTTCTTGTTTCTGGGCCAGGAAAACTTTCTAGATCTTCCCTCTTCTCTTTTTTTTTTTTCCCCTTCCTCTCATGTACAATCACCACAACTCCATCAGCCTTTGGTTCTCTTCAGAATCCGCCTTCATAAATAACTCAAACCACACAAATTATTCGTAGCCACATCGAAATACACCATGAGATCCGTCACTTTTATTTTAAGTTGTCAAACAGCCAGCCTGTTAAAAAGTAACACGTGGGCATGACTTCAACTTCAGTATTAACCTCCTGTGACTCACCTACAGAACACACTTCAGCCTTGACTCAACCTACTTAGAAGAAATGACAAATAACCAACATGAAAAAACAAAGGTAGGTATAACATTGCTTTGATTGCATCTACATATACATACAATCATACAAGAAAGTAATCTTTTTATAGTAATTGTTTGCATTTATTTTCCCTTCCTTGATTTTAACATTTAAGCACAGAGACTGAGTACCTGGCAGCCTGCATCCCATGCCGGTTCCTTCAGAAGAATTCACTGAGGAAAAAGTTTTGTTCTCTCATTTGAGTGTTTCTCCAAACCATATTTTATGAGCTGGTGCTTAATTATCTCAGAGATTTAGATTACTGTTTTTATTTCAAGAAATCTAATTTGGTGGATGAAGAACATGACAGCATAATTTTAATCAATCTCCCTTGAGACTTCTTAAAATAACACTAGCTGATGACTACTCAGGAGATAGCAAGCAATTCTCCCCTCGTCAGCTGCATATATCTTTCCAAAATATTTGCTAGAGTATCAGTGACAAACCAAAATGACATAAAGGAAGTAAATATAGCTCACCTTACACTGAAACGTATTTCTAATCTCCTTTTTGTCACTTAAATCACACCTAGCTGTAATGATTTCCAAATGCTATGGGCTGTTACCAGTGCCTTTAACACAGAAGCAACATCAATCTAAAGAATGGTTTTAAGGCAAGAACATTCCTTTAGCAGCCTACCAGAACTATCGAAGAATTTAATACACTAGGTCACTTATTTGAGGTGTAACCATACTATCCAACTTCATCAAGCTAAGAAAATACATCATTCAACTATAAAATCCTAGAAGTCGCTGGACATCATTCTGACGACTGCCTTTGTCAACTTTTAATTAAGTCACGTTACCAACAAACTGCCAAAGCAGAGCGCAATATATAATATTGCTGATAATATACAGCATGTCTGAGTAAAGCCTATTTTTAGCCTGCAATTCAATCAGCACTCTTACAACAGCTAGGATTAAAGCCCAAGACAGCCATGCTGCTGTATATCGGCCAATGCAATTACATGTTGAAACATGTTAAGAGAGCGTGATGGTAAACTAGAGTCAACGTTGGGAGGAGCAGCACTAGACAGACAGTTGCTCTGTGCTAGCGGATGTCTTTATCAGCAGAGTGTACACTCACATCTCACCCATCTTGATTAATAGTCCACAAAGGAAAACATTAAAATAAGTCACGAGTTTTACTCCAATTCCTTTCAATATGATTTAGCACTCATGAAAGACAGACAACATTTTGGCAACTTTGAAAATCAATATCCTTTCACCTTCATTGGCAGCTGTTCAGATGACTTAGCTTTGCCAATGCTAAAGCAGCCTGCTTCACTCCTGTCCTGAAAACACTGCCAATGAGGAGACAACTCAGTCCTCACCCCGCACGCTCCTGAATTTCTGTGCTGAGGTAGCAGTTACAGGACCTGTTTTGAAACAGCATTTGCAAGGATGCTTTTAAACACCTGTCTTCCGTAACACTGAAAAAAAAATAAAAATAAAATTTCTTTTCTTCAAGCCAAGAAGTTCTTATACACTCAAGTGTTAACTCTTAATTAAAAATGTTAAGCTCTTGCTGTCTTTTTAATCTTCAGGAGTCACATTTTCAGGCTTTCCCCCTGCAACTATACAGACTTTTTAAAAAAATGAAAAAACTAATCTTGCTGTGTAACAGACAGCTTCAGACTTCGGACCTAACGTTTTCAGACTATCAAAACAAAATAAAAGTGACACCACGATGAGATCACTTACCCTCTAGGATATAGCTAAATGACCTATCAAACAGTAATGACTTTTATACACTAAAACCAGAGCTGAATACTAATCAATGATGTGAGGAAGAGTAAGGCCATGTTTCATTACCAGCTTCTCAGGACCATTAATCTTTTCTGATACAGCTTCTGAAAACTAGCCTGAACAGTATTCTCTTCCTCTTCACCTTTGTACAGATGAACATCAGGACAGGTTTCCTTCAGACCCCTTGATGAGAGAGAAAGACAGACTACAAGGAACACATACATGTTCCAAAGACTTTCAAGGTAAACACACATATAAATTTAGGCACATCTAATTAGCAAAGAAAGGATAGCTGCATCTTGAGATAATTCTCTCCATTACTGCAAGCTTCCAGATTTCAAACTTCGTACAGGCGGCTGTTTCTCTGAGGGGCACTTCTTTGAGTGCTGATCACTTCTCTTCAGCAAATGAAATAAAAGCACCAGAAAAACTGAACTCTGAGAAGCTGAACAGTAGGTTCAGAAACTGAAAGATATGAGCATACCCTAGGCTTAGTATAAATTCACATTCATAATTGTGGTGGCTTTTTTCATCCATGTTTCAAAACCAAGACAAAAAGAAGTCCATCAAGAAGACAGGAAACCTAAAAGCATAATTAAGTTGCATCTGAACTGAGAAACACAGCCAGCTAAGTCTCAGAAACTATGCTCCTTTACCTGCTAAAGGATCAGGATCTTCTTCCACCATTTCCCCCACAACATGCAGCTTCATCAGAAAAATGGTTCATTTTCCTTCTTAAGCCAAAATTAATTCCAGAAGAAGCTTCTTAACTACATACTATTTAACACACACAGAAGGCAGAATAAAAACCACCATACAGTAGCTGAAACAATACTGCAGACAACTTTTTAATTAGGCTCAAGAAAGCAACAATTGAACTCAGCATCTAAACAAGATTTATTAATTTCAGTAATTCAAGCTCACCTCTGCTCAAAAATGTGGAAAGGGGACATCAACAAGAAAACGTAATGAGGAGTATTACAACATAAAATAAAGGGTGCATAGGACAGGAAGTGAACACTTGGGTCACAGGCAAACAAAACAGCGGATACTAAATCCAGAAGTGGTGCCCTTCATTCTGCCTTGTACAGCCACAAGACAAAACATCTCAGGTATTTATAATCAAACCAGAACAAAAAACTCACAGTAAAAATGAGTCCTTCAACTGTGACCGGCAATGATCATTGCAATATATTAATGGTTTAGAGTACTAACAGGTTAAATCAGTCACATCTGCCTGAAATAAAATACCATGTTTTACTTATACCCTGCTTTTCCACTTGTGAATAAAGCCTGACTATCTTACTTGTGGTTGCTGGAGAGTTACAGGCCTTCTGCGTTTGTAAGAGAAGCTTGACTCAACTGGTAGCATGATACAGAGTGCTTGAAAGAAAGAATGAAGAAAATAAGGAAGAAACATGTGTAGACACTGAAAAGCACAAATAGGGTAGTTTTCCCCAGCAATGCCTTTCCTTCCTCAAGCACACAGTTTTTCAAAAACCACGCATTTTCAAGTCACATTACAGTTTCCTATAAAGACGCCAAAAGGAAGGACTTAAATGAAATCTGCCTCATAAGGGAAACTTTCAAAATTCAGAAGGCACTAGCCCTAGTAACAACACACTTTCATAACCAGACATGGGCGAGCCTGCAGCTCACCTCCTTTCCTTAGCACTCACCGCTATCAGGCTTCTCAGTCCTTGCACCCTTTGGAAAGCAACCAAGTTTTTTAAAAGACCCACACAAAAACACAAACAAAATCCCACAAATTCTCTTACTTTTGATAGGCATGGTCAGCCACAGAGCTCCTCACTGCCTGTGAAACAGGGGCAGCACAGACGAACCTCACAGTTTCAGGAGTCTTCCCTTTCCTCCAAGGGTTGCAGGAAATTACCATTTTCCCTCTCCCCCTTGTTGCTTATTCCCTTTTCTTCACCAGCTGCTCACTGCCTTTAATTGCTCAGGCTCTGCAGGATTGCAGCACCTCTCAGGTGCAAAGAATAAAGTTCAACAGGTATCCTTAATCCTCTGCCTGGTAAACCTGGGAGGGTCTCCCCCAACAGAGACACCAAGACCTCCCATAAAGAGGACAGAGGACTCCAGATTTTTACAAGCCAACTCCCTCACAATGCTAGAGATGAAGGGGGAAAAAAAATGCCTTTGTGAGTGGAGCCAAAGGTCACGCTCCAGAGACAGCTGCTGCAGCGTGGTAATAAACATAGAGGGTAGATATGTAGCTCTTTCAATTTCTCGACTTCCCATAAAATGCCAAGTGTTTCCAAGTACTAGAAGTCTCATATGTGTGCCCCACAGCTAGAACAGGGTCATTACTGATGCTTTGGAGAAAATTCAGAAGTTCTGCTCCACCCTGACAAAAACCAGGCATAAGTACCTGTTCGGCATTTCACTAGCACAGATGAAATTCCTATCGGTGTCCTGATTGCACGTCCTGCTATTTGGCTCTTTCCTTGCAAACCTTACTGTAAAATAGCCTCATAGTAATGAATTAAGAAAACAGACAGGATATGCTTTTTCAGCTAGCCTTACCTTGCACATGACCCTTGGATGAGCAGCCTAGCTGGCACAGCTATGACAGCTACAGCTGCCTCCTTTGCCAGCTCCCAAATCACACCAGGTGGCTCACAACGAACATGCTGAGCAGCCCCACCAGAGATGGGCCAGGAACTTCTCCTTGCTGGTAACAGAGCCATCAGAAAAAGCTAGATACAAAATCCCCAGGCAGTTCAGCAGCAGCTGAAGCAGCTACTTCACCTCTGAAGCTCTTACATGTGGCTGCACTAGTGTATTTACAGATCTAAAGAAAATACTTATTTTCTTAATGTCACTTACAAAGGTTGAAGTGTTTGTGAGTAAATCTGAGGCAACTAGCTTCAAAGAACAGTGCTGAAATGTCCTGTGTTTTCTTTTTTGAATCAATATCAATGTACTTACAATTATCTTTTTAACTGGCATAGTCTGTAGTTCTAAAAGCAGAAGATAGCACAAAAGCCAAGATGAAGGCATAACTTTTTTTCCTAAATAGGGAAATATAAGCTATCTGTAAGTGCATTTTATTCCAATATAATCATGTATGCTATGTACAAGAGGAAAACCGTATTGCTTTATCTGTATCAATAGAGTTAAAGCAATACAACTGGTTTACCAACACAAAGCACAAGATACAGCTTATTGTTTTTGTGGCTGCTTGACCATAAAGCTTCAAACCATACACTCCTACACTACCGCATGTAATCACACGTACTTGCCTTGACTTTGTACTACAAATGGTTTATTTATGCAGCTTTTTCTCATCTTCGTTATATCAAGAGTTTAGCTGTTAGTAAATGCAACGCAACACTGTCCAAGTCCCATTTTTCTAAGTATATATTCTTTGCCTTAAAAATCACTCTAGAACTAGGACTAAAAGGAGATGAAACTGCTTTTCCAGTCACCCCCCTCTTTGCTACTCAGCCTACTGAGTACTACCATGTAAAATAATGACTGACATGACCAAGAGATTCATAATAATGCTTTGCCCCCATTTAGCAATAGTGACTAGGCATCCAAGATTGAAATTAGCAATCTTCCAGGACTCTGTAATTCAAGTAAACATCCTAGTCACAAAATGGATTGGGGATCAGTTTAGAAGTAAAGTAGTCATACTGAAATCAAGTAGTCATACTGAAAGTAAAGGAAAAGGTCTAAGCCTTTTTCTTTTTTTTTCCTCCCCTCCCCCCCCCCTTTTTTTTTTCTTTCTTTTAAGCATTCTTAAAATGCTGGGAATGACAGAATTACTTGTTTTTAAGTGTTTGGAATTGGAAACTGCAATGCATCTTTTTAACATATATATGTTAAACTGATGACATGTGGATAGTGAACTTTCAAGTCTCACTCACCTTTACTTCAATAATTTCATATACCAGATGGTTGCAGATGTTTCTAGGTAGCCAGGCCTACTACAGAGCTCACTGCTACTTTTGTCCCGACTTGTTCCTCTGCTAAAAATATGTAACAACATTCCTAGCTGTCTTTTTAATAACTGTAATACAATATAAAGTTAATATTAATATAATGCAATCCAGGTGGTGTGGAAAGTGATGACAGAAGTGTAGTAGCTGGCACTCTTTCCTCCGAGCTGGTAATGGAGTAGTGTTTTAGCACATGGGTACAGCCTACTGAAGCACTGTTTGCCCAAGAAGGTGTATAGCCCCAGACCAGACCACTCGGGGTCACCGAAAAATACATGACACTTCTTGAAAGAGTAGAGGTACCAACCTGTCCTAGATGAATTCCAGTCAGAGAAGTGGACTGTAAAACCAAGTAGCGTTGTCATAGGTGATAATGCGATGGATGGGAGACTCACAGCCCAATTGCCCTGCATACAGTTGTAAAAGGGTTGTAATACTCATCCTCACAACCCAGTGAGTGAGATAAGACAGAAAAGGGACTCTCATTTAGACCCTACTTACTGGCAAGGTAGGATGGCTGTGCAAGCGCTGGAAAGAAAAAACTCTTCCTAAAAGTTTTTAGAACTCTTGTTCTTATTTGGGACAACACAGGAAGAACAGGAGATTGCAACATGCCAGGTCCCACATCTTTCTCTGACCGTTCCTCCACCAACACAGATACAGACTGAAGTTGTTTTAGTCTCTTGCTAACTGAAGCCATTAGCGATCTTCATGCAACAATCTTGGAAGGAGATAAGAGGTATCTACAACTGGTTTTGAAAGAAAATACCAAAATTTGTAACTGCAAGTACAAAACTTGGGATATGATAACAGCAAGGTCTAACTTCTTCCTATTCATCTCCTTTGTTTGATTACAAACCTCCAGTAAACCCATGGTGATGCAAGTTTCCAGAGGCTGCACCTGACCAGTATGTGATTTCAAAATTTAGCGGTACCCTGAGACTACCAGCATGCTCACTCCTATCATTCTTGAGACTGAGCTCTAAAAGGACTCTTGAGCTACGAGCAGCCAAACCGAGAGACTTGAAAAGAAGTGTCAAATTCAGGAATTAGATCTCTTGGATAGGTCTCCTCCCCTGCTCTTACAATACAGCTTTTAAGCCCAGATCAAAACCACTGAACTGAACTGTAACTTGCCCAAACTATAACTTGTCAGAAGAACCTTGCAAGAACTTCAAAGTCCTCTTACCTTAAACTGTCAGAGGTAAAGCCCAGCATTTGACTGTTACTTTGTATCTGCTGCACTGGTCTCTCTGCTCCTCTGGAGGCCCACACTGCAGTAGACAATAAGCTGCTGGAGACTGGGCAGCTTTTCACAGTTGTGCTTTTGGGCAGGTGTTTGTACTCCCCCAGAAGAGTGTGTTTCATAGAGGACTCTGATGCAGCTTGTGCTTTCAAGTCAGAAGACGGAGCTGGATCCTACCTTCTCTGCCCTCATAAAACAGAAAATTCAAGCACACATGACCACTGCAGGCCCAGTCTCCTGAAGCACAGGATTTTGTCAGCTTCAGAAATACTTTGCTAGATCCAGAGCACTCTGGAAACCTAGTGGAAATAACCGTTGTGTTAAATCCCCTCTTCCCTCAAAGGATGCGAAAGGGCTGATGTCCACCTGCCTCAGGGAGCATATAAAAGACCTAGGCATCTTGACAGCCCTCAACTAAAATATTGCCCAGTCCTCAGCAGCAACACTTGCAGAAGATATCAGCCAGTTTCCCCTGCCTGTGGGTTCATTTTCCCTGGGACAATGATGATACTCCAGTTTCCATCTTCTATTCTTCAGCTCCCCAGAATAGCATAATGACCAACCCAAAAATGCTCTCTTCAGAGAACGGCTGCTCTGGTTACCGCTACCTCCAGCAGGATCAGGATCCAAACCATCCTCTCTTCTTCTGCCTCTGCCTAGCCTCTGTGCACCAGGGCATTTCTTAATGTCATTGTGTTTCAGGGAAACCCAGGGAAAAGGAGTCAGTTGGTAGGTTTTCTGCTCTCAGGAAACCTGAGGTTGATGCCAGGATAGAGCCTGGCACAGAGTTCAATGCCAGAGCTGAGCTCCATGCCAGGACACAACCCGGTGGAAGAGCCCCTGCTATCAGTTTACATCACACCATGCCCCAGAGGAAGCCCTGGCTTTAATCTAGGGCTAAATCACAGCAGCTGAAGACGGAAATCTGGATGGTTTCTTTATGAATGAAACTCCCGAATCCCTCTAGTGCTCACTGGATTTATTTGCTTATGCCACTGGTTTTTTTGAATTACACTGTTCCTAATTACAAATTCTTGGAAGAGATTTGAACACAGAAGTTGCCTCCAGTTTTCTCAGAGGGAACAGGAGGTCAAAACAACTACCCTTATAGCACTAGATCTCCCCTTTCCACCATGACCACCAGTACACTATATGCACTGTGAGGTTTTTTTGTTTTCCATTATCGCACAAAGTGTTCCAATTACATTTTCTTGATAACTTAGTGTGATTTCCTCTATTACTATATGTATTTCTTACACAGCTGCCCCAACGTTGACCACTACCGTGGGATCTGAAAACAGAATATGGCAACATACTGAGCATGCTGTAATTATATGAATAAGTTAAAACGAAGATGATCTCTAAAAAAAGCACACCACTTGACATCGGCCATGTATATATATCCACTTTCCTGAACGACCCTGTGTCAGCAAGTCGTAAGTATCAAGTAACTCAAAGCAATTCAAAACCAACAAACCCAAAGTACCAAATTAGATTCAAAGCGCATTATTGGCACTGGGCCTGAGCCACAAATTTAGATCCAGGTCTGAATTTTCCCAAGGTTCACAGAAATAGGCAAAAGGGATATCTGAATTCAGAGTCCAGACTAGATCCAGTTCTTATTCATATAACAGACAGTAAGAGAGACCTAAAATCCTCAGAAACAAACCAGTAAAAGCCAAATCCAAAATGGCACCTTGGGCAGTCAAATCGATACAAGCAACCCACAAAAGCTCTGCAACGTGGCTTAGTTACATAGCAAGAATTTGCAGATGTGGCTAAAAATACCGTAACAGAATTTGTGGCACTTCATTGCATCAGCAACTAAGATGGTGTGTCACCATCTAGCACCAAGGCTCCCGAAACCACGGGGGACAGCCCAGGCAAGCGTTCCTGACAACAGCGCCGTGCCCCGTGGGTTCTGTTCAGCACGGGTGCACCAGGCATGCCTGCTGCACACACAAGGCAGAACTGAGCGCAACCCAGGGTACAGCAAGATGCTT
>NW_010528523.1:0-3119 GCF_000687285.1 Phaethon lepturus | reverse complement strand
AGGGAAAAGTGTGTGCACAGAGAGAAGCAGGGGAAAATAGGTAAGGGAGGAGGTTACAGTTAGGCACCTAATTCCAAGGGAAAGAAGGTTTGTAGACACCTTTCTTCTCAGATTTCCCCATCAACTGGTTTAGGTGCTCCACCTCATCCAGATACTTGATTCATTCAGGATGGTAGTGCCCAGCCTAGCCAGGGTTCGTAGAACTCAGCCATCTAATTTCACTGCGCTCCTCCACAAGGATCTAGAAACATTACCACTCAGAAGACACGTTCTAGATCTAGAATTGCATCCAGACTCAAGTATACTTGTAAGTTTGGAGAGAAGTAGTAAAACCAACATAAGAAATCAAAAGTTCTACTTCCTGGACTAAAGAAATGCTGCCCTTTGGAGTCAAACTATAACATTTGTTGGTTACAAAAAAGGTCCTAATGACATACTATGACAGGTCAGAACATTGAAGCATTTTTTATTTGAGTTTTAAATTGTTTTCTTATTAATTTTTAAAATATTTAACTTACAATGACTTGCAAGATAAAAGTTATTTTATTAACTACAAAAATACAGTCGTCACTACAAATTCCAACTCCACAATGGCAAAATCTGACACCCACTGAAGTGGGTTGGATTCCCACTACTGACTTCACTCTCAAGTACATCCCACAGCAGTACATTGGCTATGAGGAGATGTACAAACCAGCCGGTGATTTGAAGGCAGCAAGTTGGCACCTCTGTTCAGAGAATAAGTGAATGTTCATCCAAGTCAAAAGATGATAACTTAAAAACTGATGAAAGAAAACTAGCATTGATAATTCAAACTTGCCGGCAAAATGGTCAACAGTTTCTAAGATTTCGGGAATGCTTTAGACATCTGCGTTGCTATGTATTTGAGGTAAACACTCCTAAGTCTGTTTCAAGATATGTTGCTCTAGTCACCATCAAGATACTAAATGGACCATTAATCCATTAGCTCACTAATTTTCAAAATAATTAATCAATCAAGCCTCAAACATGTCAACGTGAACTGACACCTGACTTTCAACCTATGCTCTGCTTTGACAGTTGCATTCTCCAAGATCACACAGTTTGTCCTGATCTCTAGGAGAAATGGAGCAAAACCCTTCTCAGTCAACTAATGTGGTGATCTTCTAGAGACCAAGGGAATACAGTCTTGAGGAAAAGCTGCAGAAAGAATATCCCCACCTCCAAAAAAGAAAAGGGAAAGCCTGTCCTTAAAAAGAGACACAAATCAGTTGGTTCTACAAAATCATGCACACAGAGATGTAATGCCAAACACAAAAAGGCTGCACTAACTGCAAATGCACCCGAAGAACTAAGCTTTCAGTATAACTAGTAAAGATAAACAAGTCTAATCAACTTTCTTTTTTTTTTTTCCTTTGTAGAAGCTAAGAGAAGGCTAAGAGACATAATTAAGGCACTCCAGAAACAGGCCCTGGTTCTGCAAACACAAAGGTAACTGTAACCATGTAAGCGGATTTCAGTGAGCCTGCCCACATCATTACAACAGCAGAAACAGAATGTTTGCAAGAGTCAGAACCTCAGATTAACAAGTCACTGGGCCAGGACTTGCCTTTAGCAGAGCAGCTATCTTTCAATAGCCAGGTTTACAGCACCTCTAGGGACTTAGGCCATCTTTCACTCAAAGTCTGCAAGTCGTTTCCAAACATTAATTAAACTTGAGAAACACGCTGCACGCTGAAACACAGGGCAGGAGTTAAACGTATAGAAGTGGCCATGGTTTTTGGGTGGCTCCTAAGACACGAGACTGTGGGTGGGTTTTGGTTAGTACAGGGTTATAAAAAAAATGCTAGGACAGTATTCCAAGCAAAGTAAAGGCAAAACACAACACAGTGGAATACCCTTGAAAATGAGATTGAATTAACTCTAAATCCAAATTTTAAACTATCTTTTTTATTTACTTCATTAGGTGTCGGAATCCATCCTGCCCTTCTTTTAATTAGCTCTGACTCCAAAAAAAAGCCTCCCTTGAAAACAATGGGACCAGTCTCTGAATTGGGGACGACCGAGTACATGAAAACAGAATTGACCCAGCGCACCAAGAGCTTCCAAAGGTTTTGTGCGTTAGGCAGAGCTCTGTACGCTGGATGCTGTATCCTTGGCAACTATTATGCAAGAAACCATTCTACAAATGCAAAGCTTCTGTCTGCTCCAAGAGCTTTTCTCTGAAATACTTTTATAGGGTTTTGGATATCCTTAAATCTAAGGGCACACACAGCCCTTTGTCATCTTCCCGTAAGCTCCCAAGAGCAAGATATAATACAACAAGTGATGTTAAGAGAGTATTTTCCTCCCACTTCATGAGAGCACGAATAAAGTTTTACAACTTTTACTTTGTTTTCTTCTGGGAAGAAAAAAAAAGAAAAGTGGGCATTTTTCCTTTTTTCTTCGGTGCACTCTGCAGAACTAATGTGCAGATACAAGATAATAATGAAAGGACATTATTATTTTGTCAATCAACGGCATTGCTTTGAAAACTGAAAATTCAAGGATCATGCGCGGGTGCCTGACTTCAAGGGCAGAACTACAGATGCCAGCATATGTATTAGAAGAAGTATGCAAGAAGAGATAGGTAAGATTTGACAAGGGCCGTGGCAGTAACACACTGCAGCTCTTCGCAAGAGGGACTAGCGGTACCGGTTGTTTCAAGGGCAGCAGACACTGCTATTTTTACCGAAGCCCTTGCTGTAGCGTCCGAGCTCATTAAACCTTACCGCAGCGAAGCTGGGACCCTGCCGCCGGCGCGACCGTGCTTCTCGCAGGTCGGCTGCCCTTAAACTGTTCCTCAGTATGCCCAGATGCTCAGGCATCGGCTGGCGAGGGACAGGCATGTAGTATGTGATACCCAGCTAGGGCTTTAGCTTGGTTTTGGGTTTCTTTGGACTTTTTTTCCCCTTCTCCCGAGGAAAACGCACAGCAGCTACAGCTAACGCAGAGGCAGCTGCCCTTGAAGGCGTTGGGGAACGTACGGGAGCAGTGCGGGTGCCCCTCCGGCGTCCTCCCGGGGGACTCTCCCCAGGACTTCAAGGCAGTATTTGTACTGCCAGGGGCGAGGGATAGCGCCGGCGGGGCACGGCAACCCC
>NW_010528522.1:0-19417 GCF_000687285.1 Phaethon lepturus | reverse complement strand
CGGGCGGGCGGCGCAGCCTCCGGCGGCCCGGCTGAGGGTGCTTGCGTGCGGGGCTCCGTGTCCCGATGTTCCCGGCCCTCTCCGTTTGTCGGTGGGCTGGAAGTATTTGCTGGCTCCCTGGAAGGGCTCTCTCACCGCTTGATGTGTCAGAAAACGGGTTCTCCAGCAAAGCGTGGGTTTCCGGGGAGCTATATAACACATCGAGGCTTCAGCCTGCTTATTTTTGTCAGAAACGGTCTTTGCATAATCCGTCAAATCTGCTCGCTTCCTGGAAGAGCATCGCTGCCAATCATGTAACTGCCGCTTACCACAGTAATTGCAATATGGCCCTTAAGCAAACCAGACGTAACTCCGAACATTAGAGGACAAGGAATCCTGCCCTCTACCCCTAACACTGCTTGAAGAGGTAAATCACAATACAAGCTAATTTCCTAAACTACCTCATAAAATGCCTAGCTATTTCAGGGGACAGAATTTTAGACGGAGCAAGAAAGGGACCTAGTTTATTGGTCTCAACATTATTTTTCTACAAGTAATCTTCCTGGTACTCTTCACTGAAAGGACTCCATTCTGGAAGGCACCATGAAGGAAGGAAAAGGCCTTTGGAACGACTGACTTAGGTGAAATAATACAGACAATTCAGAAGTAACAGAGTTAAGGTGAAAGTATTTCTAGTAACAGACGCAACTGGGAGAAAGAAATGGTCTTGTGATTCCTACTGGTATTTAAGACCCTTCTCAATATTGAAACATTGCAATGAAATGCCTTTTCTCACAGTAACTTACAGCCTCCGGATGATGTCACATTTGGTTCTGCTGAGCTTCATTAATTTGTAGTATGTTTATTAAATTCTTTATTAGCTCACTGTGCAGATTTTTCATAAACAAATGGCATCTTACTTAAACAAAAATCATCCACCTCTGTTTGAAACACAGCAGATCGTTGTCAGATTCCTATCACCTTAGGCCACTCACAGCATTGTTTCCTTTTGAAATCTTAACAACTTGAGTTTTCTCCTTTTTACCTGAAATTTTCCGACCATCAGCTGATCGCCTATACATAAATACTAGCTCATAGTCTGCATTTTGAGACATGTCTGCAGACTAGAGAATGGAAAAAATCCTAGCTGAAAGTAAAGCTTTCTCTTCTGATGTTCAGTATTTTCAAACAAAGAATAACAATTACTTTGTTAGTAACTTCCCTTTTTGCAAGCATTTGGTTTATATGGAGACAGTTCACAGAAAGCAACCAACATGAAACGATTATGTCAGGCTGCAATGTAGGGCACACTGAGAGCAAAACCTAATCTCTGAGAGGTTTCCACTTCATCAGCACTCATCTGCGTAATCAGCTTTTCATCTTGTCATAGGATAAATGCAACCTGCCTTCTGCTTCATTTACCCTATATAGAACACTAGTATAGATTTGTATGAAGCAAGCGGTAAGAGCTTATGTAGAAATGTATTCAGAAAGGAACTTGAAACCAGTTTTTAAAGGAACATTAAAGGTTAGAAGTCATCTATTTGCTAAGTTGATACACCAATTAGAGTTGAAAGCTATTCACTACATCTAGTATGCAAACTGACCCTGCTTTAGATGAAACAATCCTTACTTTCAGCTATCATTTAATTTCTTAATCTGTGACTTTGTGGATGGCAAGGAACAAGAGCTGTTGCTTAAACATTTTGGGAGCTTCTATAAACTGCTAGATTCCAGTGAATAGCCCAAACTCTTGAGTGGAGGTAGTATGATTATCACTTGTTTTAGTCTCAGTTCAACTGAGTGTGGAAGGCTCATACAAGTAAAGACCTTCATGGAACAAAGGAATGAGTAACAGCCTCCTGTTCAGGCTGCTCCTTTATTTGGAAAAGTATCCCTAGAAATCATAGCTAATCATCAAATGAAACATTTGAACAAAAATGTTCTCAGAAGTGATGTCTGAATTGGAAAGGTACTGACTGACTTTGATGTCTGGAAATCAGTCTAAACTAAGTTCTAAAGGCTAACAGTGAGGATACAGGCTGCCCAGCTGAATGTTTATGATTCTTCGTGCTCTTTTCTCAAAGGATGAATATTTTTCTGTACTATTGTCAGAAAAATGTTCATAAAGATGTATGGGTAATCTCCTAGAGGTACATGAGGAAAACATGATCTGTATGATGCAAGAAGGAGAGTAGGAAAGGTATCACAGCTTGCTGCCAAAGCAGTTTTTGCCAGTCTATTTGAACTTGCATAACTAAAAAGCAAAAAGCCATCCTGTATAAACTGTCTCCATTTTCCTTTTTTTCATTCCCACAGCAAATTCTCATCCCTGAACAGGTGTTTCCACCTGTTAATATGTTTATTTTCTTGTCTTAACATTGCACATCAGAGCTGATGTTTCAGTATAATAGGAATATAAGATTTTGTATTTTCAACTTAAAATTCATACTTTGAATTCTCAATAAATTCAGGTCCATAATTCAACAATTGTCTACTCATATTTGCACAGCCAGTTTTGTACCCAAAATAATTATTTTCCTGACTTGTTTAGATACATGAATTGAATATGTTTACAGCATAGTATACATGCCCAGAACTCTGTATTCTTCAGCTCCTCCTCCCGCACACCCTCAAATCCTCCTTGTGTCATCATCCCATGTTCTTTAAGCCACATCATCCCATGCCTTGGAACAGCAGTATGAGCTGTGCTCATTGCTTCATCACTCCAGGGATTCCATGCAGTAACTACTACTTCAGATCGTGATCCCTTTTCTGTCCTCCCTTCCAGTTTTCTTCCCATGTCTAAAACTCAGTAGAGATTCTGGCTCAATAATACTGAGAATAAATTGTGACATTTTACGGAGTCCTTAACAGGATCAACTACAATTCTGGCATAACTTGATAGACAAAAAAAGAAGTTATCGTTAAGTGTTAAGACACCATCTGTTTTCTTAAAAATTATTAAAATAAATAAAATTTTACTTGTAGGACCTAGATTACTCTGTATCATCATACAGAAAACAAAAGGCAATAGCACTATTTATACGAACAACATAAATGCAAATATATTGGAATGCATTTTAGAATGATTTTGATGGATTTTTTTTGAGCAGAGTAGTTTTTTCTTGTCTCTGCAACATGTATTATACTCCCATCGTGCTAATTAGCTTTATTCATAAATTCTTGACGCAAAACCAACTAAACAGAAATATTACAGTTTACATTAGAAATCCATTTGTCATGCATCAGTATCAAAGATTTTATCCTAATGAGGAACACAGATTTGCCCATTTCAAATTATACCAAATCTAATTTTTCAATGCACCCAAACAATGAAGTAACTTTGGCCAAAATGGCTTTCTGTCTGATTAATAAATCTAGAACTTCAAGACAGCAGGGGAGAATCTTTGTAATTTTCATAATTCCAAATGTATAAGACCTTGCAGTGCTACCAACTCTTGCTATTAAATGACCTGATTTTGGACAGGAGGGAAGCCAATCTTACAACAAAAGCAAGTACGTGTTTGCAAATTTCTGAGAGCACGGTGAAAAATTACTTATCTATAGAGGAAACAAACATGATTCTGTCACAGAAAGCAGACAAGATCTCACAGAAAACTTAATGTCGAAGATCTCTCTGGAAATGAACATGTATTTAAGTGACTAAAATATTGCTAATGGTAAGGGTGTTAGTAGAACCGGTTTCGTCACTACATTGATACTGAGGTATTCTCTGCCAGGCTTGAGTACAAGAAGGAAATTAAAGAAACTGGCAATTAAAATTTGAAAATAGAGGAATAAAACCAAGAAAAAGTCACTCGGTTTACATACTGCAGTCTGAAAACACATGCATGGAAATTTCAAACTTTCTCTAATGATTATAAATACAGACTTTTTGTCTATTATGATAATTTAAAAAGGAGGAGTGTTTGGCATATACTACATACTAACTAATTAACATGAAGCTATTACACCATCCAATACTTATGAAATCAATAAAATTGTCATGACTACTTCTCATGCAAACTAAACAGATTGTGAGAAAAGTTTCTGTATGTATGGTATTAAATACTTTCTGGGAAAGACTAACAGCAACTGTAGATATAGACGTCTATTTGTGAGGCTAGTAGTGGGATGCTGTGCCAAAAAAAGAAAAAAAAAAAAAGGTAGTATATAACAACATGATATACAACTCATTTTATACTGGCTGAAAGATTGTGGAGCCTAACTGCCTTCAGAAATGGTCTTAAGGAAAAAAAGTCTTAGGACAGCAGAAACTCATCACCACTCCTACCTCTCTCCCTTCCTTTCTCTCTTCCAGATACATATGCTATTTTACGTCTACTAGTGAATGAAGAATCAAATATGTAACATTACAGGTACATTTCCTGAAGCAGAAATGGATTCAGTTTGCATAGAGATGTTAAAAAAAAAGTTACAACTAAAAGCCCAGTTCTTGTATACTGAAAGGTTACGTTCAAAATAAAGGCTAAATGAAAAACAGTGCAGAGCGTCTCACAGAATCACAGAATGGTGGGGGTTGGAAGGGGCCTCTGAAGGTCATCTGGTCCAACCGCCCAGCCAAGGCAGGATCACCTAGGGCAGGTTGCACAGTCTCTTGGCTTCCATGTCACTCCCAGCACACTAAACTATATACTGATAAAAGCAGCTATAAAGCAGTTCAGACTTCTGTCTCCAGTATGCCACTGTAGCATTTTTGAACTTAATGTATATGCTAAAGTTTAATATTAAAAAAGCCAGGAGAGAAAATAAAGAGACAAAAATAATAACAAAAGCTTACTCAACAGATACACTCTTACATATGCTTACTTAGGAAAAAAACCCCAAACTCAATGAACCAATGTTTTAATGCAAAACAGCAGCTGGTTCTGCATAATAAATAAAAATATGGGAAAACAAGCCATATTCTTGCTGCCTATATCAAAGGCTTTAAACACATTTTAACCAGATGCAGTTTAGCAACATTAACAATTAAGTACAATTAATTAGATGAAAAATCAGCATTTCTCAAGGCTAGTAGTCTGAAAGGAAAGGTGGGGGAGAAGAAGAAAAGTAATATATGGACAAACAAAAAACAGTTGTGCCTTTTCTAAAACATTTATGTTCAGCAGAGTTGTATGAAAGTAATTAGAAAATAAATTCAGAACCTCTTGCAACCTCTCTGAAAAGAACTGAACTTAATTCAAATTATTTTTGGCAATCTGAAAGTGCTTTACAAAATTTAAGTAAACTATTACCTTTTGAGAACCTCAGTTTCACACTTTGGAGAATCAAGGAACACACTAAGGGAAGGTTGCTTGTATAGGGCCACCGCAAATAAGTGGCCGAGATGAAGAACATCCGATTCTCTGCATATTTGGCAAAGATGGACTGTTACTTCTTTTGACATGATGTAGAAAAAAAAGTTAGTCCAAACAGTGACAGGAGTAGATCACAATATACTACTTCCAGACCACAATTAGCTACCAAGTCTAGAAACTATATATTTTTTTTAAAAACCCACTTTATTCCAAACAAACTTCTCCTTACATCTCTGTTTTGCTTTTTTACTCAATTTATACAGATTTTAAAACATAAGTCACACACTCAGCTGCTCTGCAAACGCTATAAATATTTGGAAGGAGAAAAACACATAACCTTGCATGGTTTAATCACATGAGCTGCTTCATAAATTGTTCATGTGAGTTTGACATATTTCTCATAAGAACATTTAGCTTAGAAAAAAAGCAGCTTTATTTACTGAAAGTTACTAAGAAGTATTTTATTTACAACAAACATTTATGTAGTCTCACCAAAACAAAATCCCAGTTCAAAAGCTTCAGACATTTAAGAACTATATTTCTTAAAATTCTGTCTCATAGAATCGTAGAATCTTTGGGTTGGAAGGGACCTTTAAAGGTCATCTAGTCCATATCTAATTTGAAATTCTTGTAACTGACTGATGCTGGCCAAACTTGGCATGCACACTGTCTACAAAAAGCAGATCATGCCAAGTCTAAGGCAACAGAGAGGAAAGCAATTAATACTCCCAATTATTCCAGGAAGTGGACTGATACATAGCAGTGGTACTAGAATCGAAATTCTACTTATTTTACCTTTAAATTCTAAGCAGTTGGAACCTTTGTCATCCTAACATTGATTCTAACAGATTTGAATGCAGCAGTCACAATGTTAAACAGGATAATCAACTGACCAGTCATCAGACTGACTGTTAAAAATCTAAATTTAACTTCAGCTTGTTGATTATTCTTGTTTTCCTTATGAAAAATATGAATAAATATAGAAAATAACACTCAATCATAAGTGACTGATTTGCTTGCTAGTGATTTTATAAGATACGGTAAGTGCCAGACCTCTGGAAATAGTAAAATCACAACCTGCACTTTTCTTTTTTAATATACAGAGATTAACTGATGCTTTTCTTCTTAATTGAATAATGTAATTCTCTCACTTGGTGGTGAGAATTTTATTTTAAATTTCTAAAAGCATTATAAGGAGGAAGTTTGTTATGGTTTCAGCAGTGAAATAGCATTTAAAGCTGCACCAATACTTACTGCTAAATTTCTAGCATAAACAAAACCAGGAAAAAAATGTATTCCTTTGCTTCATGAAATTGTCAGCATCAAGGAAGAAAAAGTGGAAAAAAGAAGGCAAGGAAGGAAAAGAAACATAATAAAGTGAGGTCAAAATACTTAATAATAACAAAAAAAACCCCAACTTGTTTCTGTGCTGGGAAAAAATATATATACAGCAGTAATATGAGTGGCCCTAGAATATTACTTCTCAGTACTGAGGAGCAGAAAAGTCCAAAAGCAGATATATGAGTGAACTCAGCATATGAAAACTGCAGAGATAAAAACTTACACTTAAAAATTCCCATAAGGAATTCTTGCATTCCAAACTGAAGTAAAGCAACAATATATAAAGCTATCACTGCAGATGCATCAGTGATGTCACTTTTGCATAACTTTGCATCTGTTTACACTTAGCAGCAAGCAGTTTTAAAAATAAAAATCTTTGTACTTCTCTGAATCCACAGTTCACTGCCTGTTCATCAGCACTGAAAACTTTACAACTGCAAGTTTGAGATATATACAACTATGAGACACTACTTTTTACTACAGCCCTTTTTGCTGTCATACAGACTGATACCATATGATTGCTTTTCTGCTGATCATAGTAAACCTACCTCCATTTTTACCATTTAACCATGGCAAACCTAGCTCCATTTTAATTATTTTAAACCTAGCTCAATTTTTAGTTTGCCTCAAGGGGGAAGGTTTTCAAGACCATCACAGGTGTCAAGGCTCAAATTATTCTCAGCTATGTCATACCACTTTGTTCTGGAGTGCACACAAAATTTTATATACCCTAAGGAGAGATAGCTTAATTTCTATTTTCAAGAAGAAATGTGGCAATACTTTATAATCTTTATTTATATTTAACTTTCTCTGTAGGAATGGGATCGTTCCTGATTTCAAAACTGCTGATTTTGTGAAATACTAAACATATTCAATTTTCTGGGAGACTGCAAGGCAGTTGAATCTGAATCAGTAAATGACCCAGACATTTATCAAGATACCTAAAAAGCTGTTGGATGTTTTCCAATAATATTAACTTAAAAGCTACCTAAATTTTTCACTGGCCAGGTAAACCTATGTCTGAACGAATCAGTTTACAAGAAAGAAAGAAGAATATAGTGTCTCAGTAAGCTGCAAAATTTCAACGTAAATATTTATTACACTCCATACTTTGCTATGGTGCTTTCTTCCTTTTTGATTTTGTGTAAATTACTCGTATCATAAAGAAGTGGAAAAAGGTGTGGATTTTTTAAGTCAAGGAAATTTTTTCCAAAAGAAAAACCCTTAACTATTACTAACTTTAATTACATACTGTTTGCTTGACAAATTTTCTGTCAGTCCATGCTACAATAAATGCTAGACTCTGAAACTGATTTCAGCTGGTTCACCTTTTTCCTATAAATTTTTTAAACACTACTCTCCAGCTGAGTAACCCATTTAATTCCATTATATCAGCTATGTCTACAATTCCTTCATCTGTATGCCAAGATGGATACCAATAGCAGAGCATTCCAATATTTCTAATGAAATCTGAATTTGGTGGTATTAGTAATTTCCTGATTACTATACTGAAGCATACAACATGTTTGGTAGTGTTAATTAGAGATTTCAAAAGTAAGCAAGTTTCTAATTTCCATTCTTTCAATATAGTCTCACTTTACAATATATTTAAATGTGAATAATATACAGGTCTATGACATCTTTTCTAGATATTTTATAAACCCAAAAAAAGACAGCAAGCACGTCATTATTTCACAATGTCATTATTTCATTATGTTACTGTCAATTAAGTTAACCAAGAACAGACTACCAGTTTCTTTGTAGCAAGTTCTTTGTATGTGTTGGACGTTCCAGTTTAAAAAGAAAATGGCAAAACTAGATCATTAGCTGATAACAACACACTAACTGCATGAAGATTAAAAGACTAGATGTACAAAATAAATTGTTTAAACTATTTTATTCTTCCAAAACATCCTCAGATTTTCCTAAAGTAGACTGACTTTGCAAACATTGTCACCAGCTCTTTACTGTCAAAAACATGAGAATATGAAAATTTTACTTTGCACTCTACAGCCACTTGAGATACTTGTATGCAGATGCAGCAAGAGACATCTGCATTGATTTGTGTTTGGAACACTACTTTCAAAATATTATCCTCATCCTGTGAAAGACAAAGTTCAGCAGAGATAGTGGTCTGGCCTCTCCTTTCCATGGAAAGCTTTCTGTTCCTCTTTGGAAACTAACAAAGTGGATTATTTCACACTGCCTGTGATCTTTCATGCTGGACAATCCTAGAAAACTTTTCCCCTTTACTTTCCATTCTCTTAATTATTTCTTTAAATCTCTCTGATGTTTCTCTTAAAAGCTTGTACTATTTCTAACCCCATTTTAAATCTCACTTAGTATCTGCAACTACTAAGCTGCATCTGCTATTCTTATTTCAGCTGAAATAGCTATTTCAGAACTCTCTTTGTATAAATATTTTTTTTTCTCATCTTAAACACAGCCGTGGCAGTTTCTATGGTTTCCTCAGGGAAAATAATTTAAAATTTGAAATTTAGTGTAATGTTAATATATTTATGTTAATACTATACATGATGCCAATGTCTTGATGTTCTATCATTATAAGGAGTTATGATCTGAATTATGTGTCATGATCAGATTTATAGGGTACACCTGTTACTTCTGTTGCTTGTGGGACCTTTACTTTCCAACTAGTAGTGAATAAATGAAATAATTTAGTGGAACATAAAAATGAAAAGCCAAGAATTAGTTTAAAATATATTCCTTTTAAAGGAAAGCTAAGCATGTGACCCAGATGATATACTGGGTTGTTAACACTTACTCCAGTTCCCCCAGTTTTCTTGAAAGAAATATTTCCACTAAGCAGAATATGTATTGTTAAGTATAACCCATCTTAGAAAAAGAAGGAATTATAAAGTATAATTTGCCCATGATGGTAATGTGTGAGTGATCTCTCCCTGCCCCTACCTCAACCCACGAGCCTTTTTTTTATGTTTTCTCTCCCCTGTCCAGCTGAGGATGATTGGTAAGGATATACTTTGTCTATGAGCAGTTAAAATGATATTATTAATACCTGTTATTTTATCAGAGATGAAATAAAAAATATTTTATTCTCCCTTCTCTATGCAAATATATTTTTACATATCAGAACAGAGTGAGATGCCAAATAATGCTGTCTAGAAAAATGACTAAACTGAATAGAGTTGGAAGCCTATAATAGACAAGATATGATTGAACATTATCAGAATCCACCTTTTTAAGGTTAGAAGATGAAAATCTCGAAATGAAAGACATCACCTAGATCATCTCAGAGACTGAGAAATTGCTGTGTATGGAAACAGACCTGGGAGAACAGAAAACAAACCAAACTGCATTGAAGTTGGTCAATACGTATTAAGGGCAAAGCTGGGAATTCCTGTAAAAACCCATTTTTTCAGTATAAAAGAGACCCTTTTATATCAAAGAACATTTTTTGAAATAGAACTTTCGTATTAGTTCATTTAATCATCTTGTCAATAAACTTATTAATACTAACATGAGACTCAAATACATTTACCTGAAATAACTTTTTCGAAAGAACAAATGGTGCCTTTACTCTCTTCATCAAATGCTGATAAAGTAATGATAACCAATGGACTCCTCTTTTTTTTGTTTTGATTTTGTTGAGGAGTTCGTTGGAGTGGGGTGGGGACAGTCAAACACCACAACCACCAGTCAGATCTGGAGGGTGGGAAAAAATAGGTAATTATTGCATGATGTCTTGTCTTTCCTTTGGTTTCTTTTTGCAAAGAGAAAGGTTGGGTATAAAATTAAAGACCAAACCAGAAGTGCTGGAAATTAATTGTCATGAGAAAATGGTCTCTCATTCAGAAACACTCGTGATACCTGCACTTTATTAACAATTTGTAAGGTGTATAATGGTTCATATTGATAAAAAGCACACACTGAAAGGGAAAAAGGACCTATTTTACTTATATGAGCCAGTTATTTCCTCAAAATTCATGGTGTAATATTTATGTACTTCAAAGCAGATCACCATGAAGGATTGGTTGTTAGGTATATCTACTCAGTAGCAGTTTAATCATGTAAAATATTGAAATGGTAGAATTTTGGGGCAAGATGTTCAACTTCATGGCCATAAAATCCAACTTAGCCCCTGAAAATTGGATTTAAAACCAGCCTGTGTAATACCAGCAGTCTAACTTCTTATCTGAGGTCATTTTCCAGCATAAAGCACAAACATGTTAAAATTATCGCAGGGCCTGTAGCGATAGGACAAGGGGTAATGGTTTTAAACTAAAAGAGGGAAGATTTCGACTAGGTACAAGGAAGAAATTTTTCACCATGGTGGTGAAACAGTGGCACAGGTTGCCCAGGGAGATGGTAGGTGCCCCATCCCTGGAAACATTCCAGGTCAGGTTGGACAGGGCTCTGAGCAAGCTGATGTAGTTGAAGATGTCCCTGCTCACTGCACGGGGGTTGGACAAGATGATTTTTAACCCAAAGATTCTATGATGATTCTATGATGATGGAAATTGTGCATGTCATACAATCACTGGAAGACAGATCATACAATACTTAGAGTGACAGAACACATCTTCTGTTATTAAAATCTACTACACAGTAACTTGCTTTCACTAAAGTCAACTTGCCATGGAATGCCAGGGTTAGCTATGGGCAAGCTTCCTAGATTAAGAAACAACTTGGAGTATGTCCCAAAAAATGTGCCAGAAGCTTTTAGGAGAATAGCATAAGCTATTGAAATTTTGAATATATTTTTTTTTCTGCTCTAAGACACATACTTGCACAAAAAATATTTCTTCATGCATGTTTCAAAATATTTTCATGTATTAATTGCATAGTTGCAGTTTGATAATTCCAGAAAATTCCACAAATTTGCCTCTAGGACAAAAGTATTTAAATACTCATTGCAGAAACAGGATGCCGAAGATGGTTATTTCTGTAAGCACGTTATACAGATGTAAGATATCACAGTATGCAAAAGAAAGATCTTTACAAGGAAGTTCTGCATGGAATTAGACTGGCTGGATAAATAAGGTCTTTACAATTGACTGCAAGAATGGCACATGGTGGGAGAATACGCAAGGAAGATTGCCAAGACGTCATTCATTGCTTTCGTGTTCTATTGATAGTTAGGCATTCCCTGAAAGTTAGTCAGGCATCATCCAAAGAACGAAGGTACCAATATGGCTATCAAGTATTTCTCAGTGAATTACATTTTGCAGGCTTTGGATGTTGCAATAAAGAAACCACCTAGAAAGTGAGCTACCACTTGGAGAAGACCACTACAAATGACCTTCAAAACATTCTGGCCAGTTGTTGAAATATAGTGTCAGGAGAAGGAGCTTACCAAGCAGATTTTAGCATCATGATGCTCAATTTTTCGTTACCATTGAAAAACACTTTGTGCTCAATGTAATATCAAACAATTTGGACACCACCAAATACGACTTTGCTTCGGATGAAGCTACAGCTTGTAATTTACCTTAGTTAACAGAAAATCATCAACAATAAAGAATGAAAGCTACACATGCTTTCAGTATTTGGTGATTACTAGTTTTGTTGAGTTTTCCAGAGGTTTTCTGTTATTGAACTTCCACTGCTGCATCCTTGATTTTTTTGTGGTTTTGAACACAAAACCAATGGTATTGGCATACTGCATCCATGTATTCCAAACAGATTCTTTCCAGCAGTTGAGTCATGGGTTTATCATGCTAGTGAAACCATCTGGCTGGAGGCAGACACCCCAGACTGGTGTTGCTTGCACCCAGTCTGTCTACTGGGCAGACTGAACAATCACAGTTCTGTTTGGAACAATGGTAAAGACGTGCCATATGCTTTACACACCAGGAAAAAACGAATGGAAAAAATGCATTAATCCCCTAACACAAAATGAGGCAGGCTGTTGACAAGTCTGTCTAACAGCTGGACCTTGATCAAAGGCGCAAAGAATGTAGAAGACTTTCTTCTTCTTTGTACACTACAGTGGGTATGATTTTCTTAAATTTTTCCACACTCTCAGTTCAGATAAATTCCATGCTGGCCAGAGAGTTTGTACTATCTTAAACCGTTAAACTTTCCAATTTCCTTTATTACTATTTGCCTTTCTATCCTATATTTTAGCAGGCACAAAAACATCTTCTAAAGACAAGGCCAATTTCATTCCTACAGCTAGTGACATAGAAGTGTCAGTTATTTGAATGAAACTGGCACAAAGCCATTTTAAAATTATAAAACTCCATCTATTACCAAAAGATATACAGAATATAATAATTTTGTAGAATCACTGAGAAGATTCTTATGCGCTGTACTCATGCCCAAGAAGCTAGTCTACTATTGCAAAACTTTCTGTTCATCTAAAAGCAGGAAAATCATACTTCAAAAGTTTCTCTTACCTATGCTTTTGAAAACTCTGTATGGACATGCTACAAAATAAGTATTCATCTAATTAAAACAGAAATTCTATTCAAATATATTACATAGCACTCTTAATGGGCCTGGTACCTATTAAATGAGTGTGAAGGAACGCAACTTACCCCCACCTCAAATTATGATATCAACAAAAGACAGAACAAATAGGGTAGAAAATGATAGTCATAAAGAACAGAATGGGACACTACTTCAGAAGAGGACATAACTTACGTATAGAAAAATCCAACATCCAGTCATATTTATCAGTTAAGTAGTTGGAACTAAGCTTTATTTTACAGTTTGTAGTAATAAATATATAGTATTAGTATGCTTCTTCCTGCCCCAAATAACGATATGAAATAGGTCTATCCAAGCTACCAGAAACTCTACGTGCTCTTTAGTGTATATGGGACACTGGAGGTATTAGGCACTTATATACATATTTCATAAGCTACCTCAGAGCTAGAAAATAAAAGATAGGATAATTTAAATGTGCATATAATTAAGATTTTGCCCATTTGAAATGGAAGTTCAAGACTAAGATTTTATTCTTAAAGGTTGCAAATGCAACTGAATTCTCTCTCCACCTTTGTGCTATTTTTGGCTGGGATAGAGGTAATTTTCTTCATAGAAGCTAGTATAAGACTGTGTTTTGGATTTGTGCTGAAAACAGTGTTGATAATGTAGAGATGATTTTGTTATTGCTGAGCAGTGCTTGCGCCTCACATCACGAGGAAGCTGGGGGTGCACAAGAAGCAGGGAGGCGACACAGTTGGGAACAGCTGACCCCAACTGACCAAAGGGATATTCCATACCATATGACGTCATGATCAGCATATAATGCTGGGGGAAGAAGGCAGAGGGGGACGTTTGGAGTTACGATGTTTGTCTTCCCAAGTAACCGTTACACATCATGGAGGCCTGCTTTCCTAGGGATGGCTGAACATCTGCCTGCTGTTGGGGAGTGGTGAATGAATTCCTTGTTTTGCTTTGCTTGTGTGTGCAGCTTTTGCTTTATCTGTTAAACTGTCTTTATCTCAACCCACGAGTTTTCTCACTTTTACTCTTCCAATTCTCTCCCCCATCCCACCATGGGGAGTGAGCAAGTGGCTGTCTGGTGCTTAGCTGCTGCCTGGGGTTAAACCACGACAACCTTATTGCCCCCATTAAGTTGGAGTACCAATACATATAATGAAGACAGAATAGATAAAACTTCAAAATTTAAACCTGCATTGTACAAAAGTCAGCAACTTTATAAAAATAAAGAGCTGGATATGACAGGTTCTGTATACTCTTTCAGAAAAGAGTAAAGTAATTCAAGCTTGTGTGATGTATTTCAGCAGAAGTATAGCTGAGACAATCTAAAAAGTGGAATAATTTAAACCTAAAGTTTTCATGTTCCTGGAACCAGTTCTCAACAAGTAGTTGGATTACCTTCAGATATATTGTTGAAGACCTGTAATAGAAATACTCAAGCAAAAATGCACCTTCTGCAGAGAATGTATGCAAAATTGCAAATATTCAAGACCAAAAAATTTTAGAGAAGAAGGTGTGATTGAATATTTGATGTTGAATTGTGGCTGAAGGAAGCACATTTTAAGGTTGAATTGACACAAGGTTCTGGAAATAATGCTTATCAATGGTATGCAAATACAGCTAAGAAATAAGAAAAATACACCAAAAGCTTCTTCATTCTATGATGTAGTTCATGGTTATGAAGCTTCAGATCAAGCTATTTTGTAGCCACATTGAACTACAAATTACTATTAGCTTTAACATTATAAGTTTCCAAGTCACTTTTCTATTCAAACCATGAAGAAGGCATTTAAACTTTTCCAAATCAAATGTTACACTGACCCTTTTTCTGACAGTCTTTTTCTTTCATACTCATCCTAATTCAGTATGATTTGGGATTTAATCAGTATGATTTGATTTAATCTCATTGCCAGAATCAACAACTAAGTTAAACAAATGCACAATACCAGTTTTCATGCTTTCCCATTAGAAACCACTTCCAGCTACTTTACCAAATCCTTTTAAAAGACAGCTGTTTGAAAGTTTTTAATGTGACACTTTGTCCAGAAAAACATTGGCAGGATAATTTAAATACAGTTTTAATAATACTTGCATGTATTAAGACAGAGAAATGTGTCCAGAAAACAAAGTGCATGGAGGAAAAAAAAAGTGGCTGTATTTTACGACAATACAGTTTAAGGCCATCAAATTATTTATGGAATAAATATAAGTTAGAATAAATTAAGATAATGTAAGACATCCAAAAATGCTATTTAAATGGGTGTAACAGTATATACATCTTTATGTAATTTAAGATTTTTATATGTTCATTCAAACTTGCTTTAATAATTTAATTGTGTTAATCTTATATTAGAAGTATAACTTCATCTGCTATTCCTTTTAATATTTGTAATGTAGCAGAATATGCAGGGAATTAATTTTATGCAATATGATAACACAAGGCACGTACTCTTTTACATTAATTAGAGGAAGATAAAAATGCTCTTAGCTACCCTGTTGGGTTTCTGAGATATGTTAGCCACCTGTTCGTTCTTGTAACTCTCAATGTCTGTTGCCTGCTGGGCTTTTCACCTATTTAACTGTTACTTTTTCCTTCAAATCATTGACCCTTCTCCTTTCATCTCTTCGCATTTCCATTTCTCTTTGTATAATGTTGTTTGTAATCTGCTTAGCAAAAATGGTGCTTCTCATTGTTGTGTGGGCAGCTTGTTCGGAATTTTAGACAATCTTACCAGTAATTAGTAAAAAGAGCATAGAAGTTGAAGGCACACAAGAAGTGCCTTACTTATAGGATACCATAGACCCTTACTGATGGACATTGAATAATACTGAAAAAATAATGCCATTTATTTCAGTTTAAGGTATTAGGTCGTTATTGTTTTTCACCTGACGTGCAAATCTGGATGTTAGACCTTTTACAGCATTGTCCCATACATTAAATGGAAAAATTATACAGGGAAAGTATAGAAAGTGTAAGAACCTTCCAATAGCCTTCTATTATATAAAATATGATGGATCTAATTCTAGTAGCACTGTTTATACTGCTAAATAAGAGGTGATCACAAATATCTAGGTCTTCAGTCATTTAGGATTTTATGGATTAAAACTAACTGCATAAGCTCAACCGTAACCCAAGCAGGAAACAAGTGCAGATGGTGTACTACTCAGGCTATAAACCTGTTAGAAAATCGGTATTCTACCACAATATCTCTTGTTCAAATGGCTTACTGAAGTGTATATGTAAAAGAACTAAATCTACAGAGAGATAAATATTATTTAACTCTTTCATTTGTTGTGGGACAGATTTGTCAATAAACTGTATGCTGTAGGTAGAAACGAGGTATCTTGTTCATGTAAATATTTATAATGATCCATGACCTTGGAAGAACTTAAACATGTGACAAAAGCAATACTAATGTCTGTACAGAATAACTACAAACAGTCAGTCTCTCACTTTATCTCGTGCGTTGTCTGGAGACTGAAGAGAAGCAATTCTGCTCTAATAACGTTTTGTCAATTGCTGCTGTAAATCAGCATTCTGGGGTTAAAGTTAACAAATTCCAGTTAGAAAGTGAGATGGGTATAGAATATGAGAGAAAGCAAAAGAGAGGAATAGAGAAACAACCATGACAGATTTACATATGGTAGCTGACACAACTAACTATATTTTCCCAATTAACATGTGGTATGGAATTTCTTAATAGGTATTTCTTAACAGGTAACATGCAGATATGTTAAAATAATAATATTCATCTGTTAAAATAATTACTCAGTAAGTCTTTATTCGTATCTAAGCTATAAATGTTTCAGTGCAACTGGCTACTGAGATATAAATCCTATAAATAAAGATGTACTATAACAAAAATCTAAAAGACAAAATTATAATTTAAATAGAAACATTTTCAAACAACACTTGTTCCAGTATCCTTGAGAAACATAGGATGTCAACCCTAAGAATTTTGAAGTAATTGGTAATATTAAAAAAATATTGCAGTTTAAAAAGGTAATTTGATGTGGCCATAGTAAGATTTTTTTGTTTGTTTGTTTTTAAATTGGGGAAGGCTATTTTTACTTACAGTAAAAAAAGGGGCTAAAAATTTCAATCTTCTACAAAAAATAATTTGAAATTCTGATAGAATATGAATCTTGAAACAGGGATATCAATCTAGAAATGAGGAAATGAAAGCAAGTCAATCTAAGCCCCTTGATTAAAAAACATGCGATAATGCTAAAACTGAAATAGGTATAAATCTCGCATCAGCATAATCAAAAAAACCCCAGCAAATATTAAGATTAGGATATATCCAGCTTCGTTGCCCTTCTCTGGACACGCTCCAGCACCTCAACATCCTTCTTGTAGTGAGGGGCCCAAAACTGAACACAGTATTCAAGGTGCGGCCTCACCAGTGCCAAGTACAGGGGCAGTACATGACATGTAACTCTGAGAACACACCAGAAGTTCCCAGATGGTTTGTAAATTTAAAGAGATATGCATATTCAGGTCAAGAAGCAACAAGATAATGTCCACATTTTTGCACATTCAAGGCTCTTGAACATATATTATTAAAAAGGGAATAATTAAAAATGTTAGGACCAATACTGTGTGGCTCTTTCTTTGAGTATTTAAGTAGATTCAACATGACAGTTTACAGTATTTAGCCACAACTTTCATTAACTCAAGAACGCGATTAGTGTTCAATGTCTAGGTGAAACATTATCCTTCTTTACTACTGGGTTTTTTTTGCTCATGAAAAAATCTGCAACTGATTCTCCTTTCTCAACTTTTATCCTTCTTTCACAGTATGTCTTTAAACACCCACCATACTTTAAATGGTATCACAAAACAATCCAACCTGATTGAACTACCATCTATAACTGGGAGGGAAGGCAATAGCACTACAAAATCTTTTCCTAATATTTATGAAATAAGTAATTTTTATAATAGCTCTAACTATGCATGCTTCAGTTGACTACCATCAGTTTCCTAATTGTTTCTTTTTTGTTGTTAATGTCCCTCTCACCAGAAAATGAGATTCTTGTTTGCTACTGCTTCGTGAAGCATTAAAATGCTAATTGTTTTGGAATTGACTCACAGTTGGGATGAGATTTTTTTTTAGAACTCGCAATGACAGCCAGAAACAATAGCTTTTTTGAAAATGCACTGATAACATTAATCAATGTTTCATAAATTTCATTGTAACTCCCATCCTTTGTGAAGCCATACTTTGTTTACTCTTAGGATACTTTTTTTTGTATTTTTATTAGAAATGTTTGTTGGAAACACTGTCTAGGGAAGAAAAGATATTTAAGATAATGTTCTACACACACTATACAGCATCATGACTTGCATATGAATTCATGAAATGCCACAAAATTAACTCAGTATTGTTTTGCAGTTATATGAAACTTCAGTACCTGCTAGTTAAGGTACTGAGGAGCTATGAAAGTAAACACAGAGCTATAAAATAAATTCCTCAATCCAAGTCACTCAATCACTCAATGTAAATCCTTTCCTTATTTTACACAGGAAGGAGACCAGTTCGTAACTTCTTCAAAAAATGCAAACCAAGTTCAATCAAAATTTAGAATCATATTCTCATCCCTCAACTTAAATTATGGTAAGCCTTGACACATTTTCAGCAAAGGAAGTTGTAAAATATATTTTTAAAACTGCTGTTTTCTGCTATGTATATCCTTTACAAAGACTCTGCTTTGAATAGCCTTACTATTATTTACAGCTTTACGGAAGTTATCTCAAAAATAGTAGTTTACCTTTAATTTGCTCTTTCTCCTCAAAGGTCCTCCACTCTAAATAGGCTATTTAGCTGGAGAGAATACATTCTTATGCCTCTATGATCTTCCTCTTTTATTTTCATCTAATAACAATAAATATTTATTGTCAGTGCTTAGTGGAACACTGAATATCCAAGCCAAGTCAGCAAGAGCTTGTCATCTTTGGGTTTGGTTTTTTCATTCTCCTAGTCAAAAGACACTCTCTAGTAACAAGGTTTAATTCTTAGAGTGACACCTGACAATCACAATTTTCTGGACATGAAGGTTTATAGGAATAGTGGACATGAAGGTTTTGTGCTAGCAGAAGAAAACAGTATCTTTGCTAGTTCAGAAGGAGAGGACCTAAGAGATGAGGGGAAATGGAAGCAGGTCCCTTCTCGGAGAGGTCGGCGAATTCCCTCCGGGCCTCCCTCACCGTCCCAGCTGCCCTTACACAACAGGTATGGGGCTCTGGAATGCGAGGGACAGGAACATGAGGACCCTGACAAAGGTCCGTCCAAGGGGGCGCCTAGGGTGGGTCAACCAGCCCCACGCATCAAGACGTCCTC
>NW_010528521.1:1873-2225 GCF_000687285.1 Phaethon lepturus | reverse complement strand
AGTATGTGGCTCCAGTATCTACTAAAAACTCGATTTCTCCCTCTCCCAGCTTAATTTGAACCAGAGGTTCTGCTGGGAGGGATTCCTCCGGTCCCCTTCATTCTGTCCCCACCAAGAACAGTGTATTTGGAGTCATTGCAAATTTCCAGTTAGGGCAATCATTTCTCCAGTGCCCTTCCTTTTTACAATAGGCACACTGATTTTCTCCTAGCTGAGGCAAGGACCTTCCACGGCTACGACCCCGTCCTTGGTATCCTCCTCTGAAATTTCCTCTCCCTCTAGGAGTTCCTTCTAACACAGCAATCAGTTTGGCATTAACAGCCTCTTTCTGGTGATCTCTATTCCTGTATAT
>NW_010528521.1:0-1348 GCF_000687285.1 Phaethon lepturus | reverse complement strand
ATCCGGATCATTTCGGTAATTTCCTGCAGCTATTTTAAAAGACCATTTTAACTGTAATTGGCCCATCACTTCCCACTGTTTCACGCAGAGCTCATATAACTTCTGTATTCTTAGCTCTTGTTCGCCCTGCAATCGGGGTAAAATCCTCAGCACCTATACTCCCTGGTCCTCAATCCTCTCAACTTTCCTGACTTCACCTCTTTCCAATGTTATTCCTCCATCAACTTTTTCTTCCTCCTATTCCGAAACTTTCAAACACCTTTGCAAACCTCATCCCACTTACTTTCCTTTTTTTTTTAAAAACATTATAATTCAAAGTTCCATTCTGAGGCCACTTCTTCCCATCATCCAACTTACACAAAGGCCACCATTGATTATAATATTTGATCAATTCTTCTGTTCTTGTTGTTCTGCCTGGAGGTCCTGCAATCTGTTTCCGATGTTTCAATATACACCCCAATGGGGATTTCTTAAGCATACCACCCTGTGATGATGCAACTCCCATTTTGCCATAAAACAATTGCAAAAAAAACCCCCAAACCAATAATCAATAGCCTGAATTCAATAACCAAACATCAGACCACAATTGTTAAAACGACAAACCAATAATAGATACCTGAAATTCAATAGCCAAATGTCAGATCACAATTGACCAGACCCGTTTCCAGATGGGGACTCGAACCCCTTATACAAACAGAGGGGGATTCAGTCCCCTTGTACAGACAGATGGGTACCTTTACAGCCCAACCCTGCGGAGCTTTTGCTGCATCTTACGGGCAGGCGACCAGAAATTACAGAAAGAATGCCTTTGACACTTACCAACCAGGGGCCTTGGCTTAGAATTCTTTGGTCCGGGGATCAGGGGTTCTCCCCAAGAATTCCTCGGTGCCAGTGGGAGGTCCCATAATCCCAGGAACTGTCGAAATTCAAAAGCACGGTCCCCTCTGGGTCACCAAAATGTTACCCAAAAAGTTGGCAAGAAAACCCTCTAAGACTTAGTTTGAAGTTTTTAGAAGGCAGGCATTCTTTATTGCAGTGCTGGATGCATGGGGGATTGCTCCACATAACACGCATACCATGAAACAAAAGTTCATCCTTTATATACCTGAAAGACATGAATATTCACACATTTTCTGAGAAATCTCCGCCTCCCTGCTTATCTACTACATTTACGTAAGGCTGGCGTTGCAAAACTACACTACGCATGCGCGGGGGTCTCGGGGGGTCATCGGTTTTTTTTGTTTGGGGAGTTAGCCCCCTACTCCTTTTTCCCTTTTATGGTCACAGGTCTCCTGAGTATAGTTTCTTCTCCTTGCATGTGATTCAAAGAAATCCAAACTTAAGAAAT
>NW_010528520.1:24770-26529 GCF_000687285.1 Phaethon lepturus | reverse complement strand
TGGCAGTTTCCATGGAAGGGCACGCAGGGAGCGTGTGGTCTCCCTGCCAGCTCTAGAGGGGAGCTGGGGTCCTGCATCCTCCCCCAGCAGGCTGGAGGCAGTATCTTACACAAAAGGAGTGAATGGGGGCAAGTCCACGCTCAGGACAACAGGTGAACCCCCTCCTTGCCCACCTTGCCTCCCCACCATGGATGATGTGGACGACGGTCCAGCTACAGTGGAGGTATTGCCAAGGTCAGAAAGACCTACCCCCCGTATCACCACCACCCCCACAAGAGAGAAGAGATGGGTTATAGTTGTAGATGACTCCTTTCTGAGGGGAACAGAGGGTCCAATATCCCAGAGAGACCCTCCTCTTAGGGAAGTCTGCGGCCTCCCTAGTGCCTGGGTTTAGGACATCCCTTGGAAACTCCCTAGCCTGGTGTGGTCCTTGGTTACCTGTTAATGCTCTTCCATGTGGGTGGTGATGAAGCCATAACACATAGTCCAAGGGTGATCAAAAGAGACTTCAGGGCTTTGGGACGGTTGGTAAGTGCACAGGTTGTTTTTTCCTCTCTCCTTTCATTTGTCGGCAGTGACATAGGAAGGAACAGATGGGCCCAGTCTATTAACACATGGCTCCATGACTGATGTCTCTGCCATAATATTTCATAACGGGATGACCTACATGGCACCTGGCTTGCGGGCATCAGATGGGATTCATCTTTCTCAAAGTGGGAAGAGGGTCTTTGCTCACAAGCTAGCAGAGCTTATTGACAGGGCTTTAAACGAGACTCGAAGGGAGAGGGGGATAATATCAGGCTTATCAAGACAAGCTGTGCGATGACACACAAAGCTTAGAGGGATAGGGTGCTAGCAAGGGTGCTCTGTTGCACCAGAGAAAGACCCCAAAGGAGCTAACAGGGTGTTCCTCTAACAGGGTGACACAGCCAACAGCCCAGCTGAAGTGCCTCTACACCAACGGGCCACAAACAGGAGGAACTGGAAGCCACCATGCTGCTAGAAAGCTATGACCTGTCTGCCATTACTGAAACCTTGTGGGATGAATCCTACAACTAGAGTGCAGCTATTGATGGCTACAGGCTGTTCAGAAGGGACAGGTGAGGAAGGAGGGGCGGAGGTCTTGACCTCTATGTCAAGAATTGGACAGAGTGTGAAGAGCTGTCTCTGCGGAATAGCCACGAGCAGGATGAACGCTTATGGGTAAGGATCACAGACCGAGGCAAAAAAGCGAACTTAGTGGTTGGTGTCTACTACAGGTCACCCGATCAAGGAGAGTCTATTGACAAAGCCTTCTTACTCCACCTACAGGAGGCATCGCGCTTACAGGCTCTTGTCCTGCTGGGGGACTTCAGCCACCCCAACACCTGCTGGCAAATTAGCACAGTGAGCTGTTGGTGATCCAAGAGACCCCTGGAATGCATGGAGGATAACTTCTTAAGCCAGGTAATAGACAGGCCTACCAGATGCAATGCAGTACCAGACCTGTGGGTCAGCAATGTGAGTGAACTAGTTGGTGACATCAACACTAGGCAGCCTGGGCTGCAGCGATCATGCTCTGGTGGAGTTTGCAGTCCTGAGGGATATGGGGCAGGCGAAGAGTAAAGTCTGGACACTGCATGTTTGGAAAGCAAAATTCCAGCTCTTCAAGGACATAGTCAATAGGATCCACTAGGAAACTGCCCTCAGGGACAAGTGAGCAGAAAAGAGCTGGCAGATCTTTAGGGATGCTTTCCATAGAGTGCAAGAGGTCTTGATG
>NW_010528520.1:24186-24730 GCF_000687285.1 Phaethon lepturus | reverse complement strand
CCTGCTGGTCAAACTAAAGGGCAAGAAGGAAATGCACAGGCAGTGGAAGCAGGGACAGGTATCCTGGGAAGAGTACAGGGATGCTGCCTGGTTGTGTAGATATGAGGATAGGAGGGCCAAGGCACAGCTGGAGCTGAACATGGCATAGGATGCAAAGAATAATAAGAAGGGCTTCTACAGGTATGTCAGCCAGAAAAGGAAGGTCAAAGTGTAACCCCCTTGACGAGCAAGACTAGCAAACTGGCAACAATGGGTGAAGAGAAGGCTGAGGTACGCTATCACTTCTTTGCTTCAGTCTTCAATGGCAGTATCTCTTCACACACCTCTTGAGTGGATGGACTGCAAGTTGGGGACTGGAGGAGCAAAGTCCCTCCCACTATAAGAGAAGATCAGGTTCTTCTGAGATCTTATTATTCTGAGATCTTATTCTTCTGAGATCTTATTATTCTGAGACCACCTGAGGAACCTGAACATGCACAAGTCTATGGGACCTGATGAGATGCATCCCAGAGTCCTGAGGAAATTGGCTGATGTAGTTGCCAAG
>NW_010528520.1:0-23987 GCF_000687285.1 Phaethon lepturus | reverse complement strand
GATTCAAAACAGCCAGCATGGCTTCACCAGGGGCAAGTCCTGCTTGACCAATCTAGTGACCTGGAGTGACCACACCAGTGAACAAAAGAAGAGCTACAGATGTCATCTCTCAGGACTTCTTTGACACAGTCCCCCACAACATCCTTCTCTCTACATTGGAGCAATATGGATTTGATGGGTGGACTGTTTGGTGGATGAGGAATTGGTTGGATGTTCATATCAAGAGGGTACTGGTCAATGGCTCAATGTCCAGATCGAGATCGTTGATGAGTGCTCTCCCTCAAGGGTCTTTATTGGGACCAGTACTTTTTAATATCTTCATCAGATGACATGGACAGTGGGATCAAGTGCACCCTCAGCAACTTTGCAGATGACACCACGCTGAGCGGTGCAGTTGACATGCTTGAGGGACAGGATGGCATCCTTAGGGACCTAAACAAGGTTGAGGAATGGGCCCGTGTCCAGGCTGAGGGATGAAGGGACTGAGAGCAGCCCTTCCAAGAAGGACTTGGGGGTACTGGTGGATGAAAAGCTGGACATGAGCCGGCAATTGTGCTCACAGCCCAGAAGGCCAACCATATCCTGGGCTGCATCCAAAGCAGCGTCGCCAGCAGGTCCAGGGAGGTGATTCTGCCCCTCTACTGTGCTCTGGTGAGACCCAACCTGGAGTCCTGTGTCCAGCTCTGGAGGCCTCAGCACGGGAAAGACATGGACCTTTCAGAGAGGGTCCAGAGAAGGGCCACAAAAAAGAGGTGGTAGATGCCCTATCCCTAGATACATTCAAGGTGAGGTTGGACAGGGCTCTGAGCAACCTGATCTAGTTGAAGATGTCCCTGTTGATTGCAGGGGCATTGGACTAGTTGGCCTTTAAACGTTCCTTCCAACCCAAACTATTCTATGATTCTCTGACAGCAAGGACGCAGGGTATTGTTGAACCGATGTGGCAGGTGAGGAGGGAGTCACAGGTTTTAAACTGGTGATTGCATCCTGGAGTGGCAAGTTGGTAGTTTTGGGTCTCTAGTGATGTGCTGTACCTTTAGCTATTCACCTGGCTTGTGGGCACCAGTCCAGCCATGGTGACCCGGACACCTTCACCTCTTCTGCAAAATCACAGGGCTCAGGAACCTCAATCCATGGCTGCTTGCCACAGGCTAGAAATTCTCCAGTTAAAAGGCATGTATGCCAGGGCGAGGATTTTTTGTTCCACTATCACTAGAGGGAATATTGCTGAAATAGGATGAGTAAGTGGTTTGGTGTTACCTGGAATATTTTTGTAGAAACCATGGCAACAGTCTTGCTCAAAATAATAGCAGCTCTGCTGTCTGGGAGCTCATCCTGCACCTGCTTAAGCTGTTGCTGTGGCTAATCCCTTTCCTGCACTAGGGCTGCCTGAGCAGGTGAAGCCAAGCACCTGAGGACTTGTTTGAGAGTTTGGTCATTCGACGGCTTTGCCTTCAGAGGAACAGCTGGAGAGTCATTTTCTCAATGAAATCTCTGTGTATGCATATGAGTGTGTGTGTCTGTGTGTAATTTCCACCTAGATCATTTTAATATACTGATGATAAAAGCTCTCGCAGTTTGCTGTTCATCCTGAATTGTTCTTGTACATGGACAAATCACTCTTCAGCGCTGTGTCAGAAGCAATTATTTATGGCCTGGGGAAGGTCTCATTTTTCATTATATTTTATCATACAGCTTTATACTAATTACAAACTGGGGTAGTTTGTTTGTTTACTCAAACCACGGTGGTTCGACAATATTTCTAGGTACCTTGCAAGGCAATGCAAAATGCAGAGAAGATATTTGTTCTCCAAGAGGGCTTTTTTTCCCCATGCACAGGGCTGCCAGCATTATGGGATGCATGGAAGCACCCACATTTTTTTTTTCTGCCAACTTATGTGTATTAATGCTATTTAATGTTCACTGTGAGGAGGGTATTTTGGAGGACTTCTAAAGACCAGTTTGGTCTCAGAACTGTTTTATTTGAGGAGGTCTGTTTTGTTTGATGGTGTCTGTAAAGAGCATCTTCTCAGAAGCTCTTTGAAGAGCATCTTGTGTTGCACCACATGGGTTGCGCTCCGGCACCTCGGGGGCTGTGGCTGAGCATACGCTGCTGCATGGTGCTGCGGGGCGACTGTGTGGGGAGCTGGGCAGTCCTGTGGCAGCTCCTTAGTTCGTCACCTGGCTCCTGCAGCAGGACCCAGCGCATAAGGAAGCCACCAGGGAAGAGGTTACGAGCCCTCATGCTTCCCCCCTACTTTGCTGCAACCTCCCAGGCAGCTGCTCTGTCCTGCTAGCCTGAGGATGAATAATAGTAATAGTAGTAATATGATTTTTTTCCAAACATTTCTGAATTTTTTTGCCACATTCAAATGGGAGAAAATAAAAAAAAAAAATCCAAGCATTCCCGCCCTATATTTCCTGAGGATTTTTTATTAACATGAGTCACTGAGCACTGTTATTAAAATAAAAACTATTGTCCCAGTTGCTGCAAACAGACCCGATGTTTTATGGCAGAAGATCTTTTAGCTGCAACTGCGTAGAGCCTGGTGCTTTTTATTGAGTCAGAGAGAGACACGATTTGAACAATACATTAGTGCAAAAGGAAAATCTCATAATTTTGTTGCTTGATATGGTGATCCATCCATAATTCAATATCATCAGTCTCATATCAGATGGTAATAAAATCATTGCGAGCTGAGGTACAAATCTGATGGGTTTTTTTTAAACTGAACGGAGGCCTTTTCAGCCATTTTTAAGGAGCTTTCCTTGCTAAGAGTACAGAAATTGCTTTTACTTGATCCAATTTCACATTAGGACAAAAAGTAAATTTTGTGCTGTATTTCATTTTCAGATGTAGGATACAAAATCATGAGCTACAGAAGAAAGTTGTGTACTGTTCTTGTCCTTTGTCTCATAATAAAATGACGGGGGGTGGGGGAAAAAAAGCATGGAGAGAAACAGAGTTTCCTAGGGGAAAAAAACCCACCACACAGGGGTGAAATGGAGACCCCGGGCACCTTCCTGTAGAATACGTTGTGGCTTTATTTATTTAAGGAGCAGTGACTTGTCCACTGGAAGGTCGGGAGATTATATCCCGTGCCTGCCTCAGTTCCTCCCTGTGGTTCTCACTGAATGCATGATCTTTCATTCACTGCCCTGATCGGCTGCCTAATGGATATTAAGGCTTGAAGACGCCCCTAGTTACTTAGTCTGACCAATATGCCATGTGCTATAAAGATTCACCCTGTCCCCCTGATCTATGATTTATTTTCCAGAAAGATACCCAGTCTTGATTTGGAGAGACCAAGTGATGGCTGAACATCAATGTCTCTCGGTGCTTTGTTCCAGCTGCCAGCATCCTCGCCTGTCCTCATATCTCCAAGGTGGAGATGTCGGCCATCCATTCTTGTTATCCTCAGTGTGTGACAGAGATGGTTTGTCTTTACTGATCGTTGTATTTTGGCAGGTGGCAAAAGGAGCCCTTATTTACCTTCTGAGCTCTACAGTTCTAGAAGGTTCTACTTTTTTATCCAACCAAAAAATATATAGTAATTTTTTAGTTACATAAAAAATGTATTATGCTAAGACCATCCATCCACAATCAGAAGTTTGTCCCTTATCTTTGGAATATTAAACCTCAGAAACAGAAGAATTATCATCTAGCAAAGGACAGTTCACATAACTGACCTTTTCTCTGAAAGCCTTGAGACAGACTGGAAAAACATAATCTGAGCATTTCCAAACAACAAGAAAATTCAATATCAGAGAGATTAGCACATTGATACACTGATGAAATACTACAAATTCTTACCATGTCAGATCAAATCCAGCTACACTTCTTCAATGGCCCCACATTTCTTCATTGTTTTGTGAGGAGTGTATTAAAAGTAGAAAAAAAAGAAGTTCAGAGATCAGCATCCCTGCAGAAAACTCATTCAGACTCAAACGAAGCACAGCTGAAAACCCTTGACGTCTTTCTCTGTTGCCATTACAACAGGTACATAAATAATCTCTCTCCCAGGCACAACTGTATCAGACGAATCCTAACTACTGTAACAGCTCCCTGTGACACACGGGTAATTAGTCCTGGCTGTCAGTTATGCTTTCAGGGGTTCTCTTCTTCTTTTTAAGGCAAAATTAGAGTAATTTTTGCCTACGGGTAGACCCAAGAAATGGCCTTATTGAAATTTAGACCTGCCATCTCAAACAGAAACCCAGAAGGCTCTTTGTGGTCTACTGAATCTTTGATTGTCCATAGCATGGAGGCCACGTGGCCCAGATGACCAAGAGTACCAACACCTCTGTGGAAAGCTGTGACTGATCTGCCATCTGCAAGCTTGTAATTGTCACCATATACAGCTGGTGCCAATGACCTCCTGCCACCACCCAGCGCCAGGCTGCCAGCTCTGCCACGGTGACAGCCTGTTGCAAAGGGCTGCTCATCTTCAGGGTCTCAGCCCTTGCCTTTGGATGAAGGTTTGCTGGTGTCATTGGCAGCTTGCTGGTGGCCTTAATCTGGAGGCACCAAAAGCAGATGCTCTGAGAGGCTTCTGGCAGGACTTTGCTATCAAGAAGCATTGAAGGAGCGTTGAAGACCGTATATGAAGATTTGTGGACCTCCGTGCATGGGGGTATAACTGTTTGGATCCTGGTTAGGCAGATACTTCTTGCTATGTAGGTTTGCATATTAGTGAGTCACCCAGGCTCTATCTTCACCTTTGTTCCCACCCGTCCATTGTTCATCCTGTGACATTTATGCCACACTTCTGTAGAGACAGCAATGGTTTTCCTTCCTTTCCTTCTTTTTGCAGAAACCCCAGAGCTTGGAAAATATGAACTGGGTAGAGAACAGTTGAGGGAAGTTTTACCCAGCTAAGACATACATGAGTATTAACAGTTTTGTGCCAGTATTAGGAAACGCTTTAAGGTTCAACTTCATCTCTTAGTCCCACCAGTATTTTGAGCACTTTGAAGCAGGCTACAAAAGTAGAGTATAGCATTGTGTTCATGTTTTGTGTTTTGGTCAGGCAGTTTTCAGGCAGTCCAGAAACTTCCTCTTTTTTCCAGCAAGGAAACCTCTCTACTGACCCACATTCCTGTCATGTCTACTATAGACTCTCACAGCTCCTTTTCCCTCTGTCTTGATATGAATGCTACAGGAAGGCTGAGATTGCTCAGCACGCAGCTACATGCCTCGTAAACAATAATGGCCAATGAGAGCAATTCACATCTGTGCTTTGCTAATCATGTTTCATCCTCCTCAATTTCAGAACATAGTTCAAACTCCTCATCACCATCTACAAAGTCATTGCTAGAATAATGAAGTCTCTGCTTTAGGGACTTCTCCATCCTCCAGAAAGCTCCATACTCCAGGGAAGATAATACTTCTGGGACAGGCTCTTGGTTGCTTGAGATGCACAATGCATCTTCAGTTGAGTATCACTGTAGAAAGAGGGCAGAGTGGGCTAAGCACGAGCCTGACAGTGAAGTGTATAGCACATTCTTCTTGTAAGATCAGGGATTGGTTCTAAAGCCAATACCATGGCAGGGAGGTTGGAACTAGATGGTCTTTAAGGTCCTTTCCAACCCAAACCATTCCATGATTTTAATGCATACTAAAAAATATTACAAGACACCTAACCTCCTCCAATACACAGATGTTCTCACACTGCATTACAGCAAGGGAATGGGTGAGGCAAGAAGGAAGGTAGTGTAACCTGTGATAAAGGTGCTGCCCCCAGGCTTTAACTCTAGGCTCCTCTTGCCCAGTTTTTAAATCTTTCTGGACCTTGTTATCCCATCTGTAAAATGATGTCTTATAGTGCTGCTTTTGTCTTTTATCCAGATGAAATGAGCTTATGTTAATGAACGATTGCAAGGGACCTGGGTAATATGATGATGGGAAAAACAACCTTTGTTTTTGAATCTATGGTCCTCCTTGGATAAAATAAAACTTAATGCATAAATAACAAAGATTGTTTTCTAAAATTACAAATAGTGGAGAAATAAAGAATTCAAGATATGTTCGTTTAAAGCTCTTGGAGCAGCTTGGGTGAAAGTCACCATAAAATTGCTCATTATATTTCTACACTGGACTAAAGAGTACCAGCTTTCCCATTTTTTTCACTGAGCCTTGCTTTCTTTAGAAGGCATGTTCAATGCTTTGATACTCTTCTAAATGAGAAGAGCATTGTTTCTACAAAATGACAAAAGTCCAGAACACATGTCCCACTTGTGCTTGTCTGAAAAGTTACCACGATGGTGCCACACGGTGCTTACCAATGTGACCAATCCATTGCTGCCAGTAACAGTCCATGCCCTGGTTAAACTTCAAATAACAACCAATGCTGAAAAAGCTGCTGTGCTGAAGAAACCACCCCCTCTCACTGCTTATCTCAAAACAAAGCCGTTAGATGTAGTTTTACAAGTAGCAGCACTAGCAATGTGTCTCAAGTCTGGGGAGATGTTCAGCTCCTTTTATTTTGTCTTAGAAAATCACATTATAAGAGATTACTTAGTCGAGCTGGGATTTAATAAAGCTGTTCTATTATATTTTATATTGTGGAAAATTATGTTGAAGGAAGAACATACTCAGTTTGAAAGAGGTTGTGCCCTTTCCTAATGGTTGTCTCCCTCAGGAAAACAGGCTGTCAGCTGTGAGGACTTGCTGTTCCACTGCTTACTGGGAGCTTTGGGGTCATGGTTTTCACTGCTGTTAATTAATGGGAGTCACTTTGTATGAAAGCAGGCTCTGCTGGCAGCAGGAAAAATTCAGCTCACTCCTTTCCTTCCCTTCTCCAAAGATTTTGTAATTTTGTGAATGACTGCGATTACTATTTTGAAACGAGTAAGCTCCAAAGTTGTCAAATTACGTATACACTGCCATTAAAAAAAAAAAAAGACTAATTGTAGCAATGTGAAAATGTTATCAGCAGTAAGTACAGTGGTGTGAAATGGAAACAGTCACCTTACTTCCAGAAAATCTGTTGTGATTATCAAGCAAATAGGAAGTTCAGGGATTATTCCCAATTAATTTGATATACATGACATTCATTCCTTTTGCTGTAGCTATAGGAAATATATATAAATATACACCAGCTATTTATACAGCAGCCAATAAAATTAAGCTATCCATAAACCTGAAGCCTCTGCTCTCCTATGCAGTTTAATATGCCAATAAGAACTATGCAATTTCCTGAGGATGAATAACTAGGGTCTTGCTGGGAGCTAATGGGCCAAGGTGTGTACAGAAACAATCACACCCCTCTGGTCATTAATCCCTGGGATCAGCATGTTCTGATTATTACTGTGTAATTAGTTCATAAAACCCCTTTCAAAGCAGAAGAGAACCGCTTTCTCTGAGCACAATGTGCATTGCACCTATCATGGTTTATTCATTCTGGATGAGTCTGATTCTCAATTTAGGGGATGTATTCTGGGAACTTAACATCTCCATTGTAAAGTTTCTGTTGTTTCCAACGCTGCAAAAATAAAAGGTGGTGATGATTTTTAATTATTTTAATCTGAAGCAAATTTTTAAGAAGCAACGTACATTGGAAACAGTGTTTTGGGTTGGGTATAAAAAGTAGAGGTGAAGGAGGGAAACTGATATTTCAGAGAGAGACATTTGTATGTGTGACTTGGAGAAGATGACATATAATCTGAACAACAAATATTTTCACTTTCTGTTGGCCAAAATGTAGTAAATTTTGATTTACTATCTACTATTAAGTATTTTTTAAATAACTGCTTTGAAGAGTAGCTAGTCTTCAAAAAGAATTATCTTGAGCTGTTTCAATTTAATGTATATGTTGCATGGCGTTTAAGTGTAAGTTGACAGGTCAAAGGTTTGGGAACTCAAAACAACATTAGTCCTTTTCATGTCAGAACATAGAGTAAATTCATTGAATAGAATATTCGCAGAAACAAATGCAAAGAGTCCTCATTGCAGTCAGGTGAAATGATTGTAAAATCTTAAATGAATATTCACAGATAGGTTTTTTGGCGCTTTTTTTTTTCCTGGCAGTACTTGTCCCAGGTTAACTGATCAACGTCTCAAGTTAGAGAACAGATCCTTCCCGTGCCTTTGTGGAAATTTGATGAGTTTAGGTCCTGATTGATAAGACATAGTGAGAATCAAATGCAGCCAAAATTGTCTCAATCTGTGATCAGTAGCAGCCTGATCTTTTTCATTATTGAAAGAGTCTTTTTCAAGTTACAGATACCATTGACAGCATCCTGAAATGGGAATGCTGACCACCTTACTGATACTGCTTGACCAATGGAGCTGTAATGGGTTTGTATAAGCAACGAACAAAAATGTCGCTCTCCTAATACCATCAGATCAGCAGTGGTCTATTTTAATTACAAATCTCTGCTAGGAAGTTAATGGGAGCACCTTTGTAGCCTTTTATGGTATAACAAAACCCAAAGAACAGGTTGATTAGATGGAGTGAGCCCAGCGGAGGTCCACCAGGATGCTCTGGGGCTGGAGCACCTGCCCTGCAAGGGGAGCCTGAGGGACAGGGCTACTTCTGCCTGGAGAAGGGAAGGCTTTGGGGGCACCTCAGAGCAGCCTTCTCCCAACAGGCAGGTCACTGAGAAGATGGAGCCAGGCTCTCCACAGCAGTGCAAGGCAGCAGAATGAGACACTGTGGGTCTAACTTGAAATAGGAGAAACCTACATCACATATAAAGGGAAACCCTTTTCCCTGTGGGGACAGCCCAGAATGGAGCAGGTTGCCAAGAGAAGCAGTGGGGTGTGCATTCTTAGAGCTTTTCAAGATTGGGCTGGAGAAAGCCCCAAGCCCCATGGTCTGACCTTCTTGCTGCTGCTATTTTGAGCAAGTGGTTGCGCTGGGGACCTCCTGCCATACCTTCCAGGCTGGGTTACCTAAGCCCTTTAAACGAGAGTCCAGGGACATCTCTGTGCCACACCTGTTTGCTTAAATTGTGGTGTGATGAATTTGATAAGTGTTGTGTTAGAAGAAAGAGTCTGACATGTGGTTGGGGAAGCCCTCTTGTTGAGTCAAGAGATTCAGAAAGGCCCCCTTGCTTTCTAAACTCCTTCTCAGAGAAGAGTCTAGGTCTGGCTAGGTTCAGTCTTAGTCCCAGATTTGGTCAATGGTTTATGTCTAAAGGATTGCATGTGTAGCCATTTACTAGAGCCAACAAATCAAGTTTGCCTGTCAGAGTCCTTTCAAGGACTTTCACTGAGACAGCTTCACAAAGTTGAAAAAATAGATGATTTATTAAGGTGACAGATATAACAAATTTGAAATTACCATTGATAAATACACTTGCTGCAAAAATCAAGCTCGAGTTAATAGTACAGCGCTTTTGTTAATGATATTTTCCTGGGGAACATCCAACATAGTCAGAGGTGCGAATCTTACCAAAGAGGAGTCCCTGTCTGGGGAGAAGAGAGCTATCGACCTATCCAGTAGTTGGAGTTCTCATCCTCAAAATGGGAGATTCTAAATACCAAATTTATACTCTTGGTGAGGTGGGACTAAGTCAATTATGATGTGCCTATTGGCTCTTGGCAACGGTCTGGAAGGTTGGTGGGACCTGATGAGTCAGTATGGAGAGGGGAAATTCGGTACAGATGTACTGGGGTCTTTATGGCTTTGTTGAAGCAACACTGGGCTGGGAGACCTTTGCCCCACCCCAGGCATCACTAGACATCAGTAACAATAGACCATCAAACTGCAACCCCTCACAGCTGCTTCTGCAAGATAAGCTAAGGATGTTGCTCAAGTCAAACCCTGCCATTCCCTGCTGACTCAGTGACTTAAAAGTCCTGTGTCCCACAATAAGCCATGCAGTCTCTTCCACTCCTATCCATGTGAGAGTTTTACCTATTTGTTCACCTTGTTTTTTAAACCAAGTTTATTGTTTGAAACCCTGCTAGCTCTTTTTCCACTCAATGTCTGACTCATGCTGTGACACACACATGCCATACTTTTCTGTATCACAAAACTTCCCATTTTAAGTAATGGTTCTCTCTCACAAGCTAAGAACATAACTTAAGATGTTTTATCAAGTACTGCGAACAGTCATTCTTTTTTTTTTTTCTGTACACCTCTGACTATCCAACATTCTCTCCCTTCTTAGGTGCATCAGTGTGAGCAGTCTTTAAAAGTCAACCAGACCCCTGGGCACAACAGAGCTCATACCACATATGCAAGATTGGTACAGTCTGTATTTGCATTTGTAGTTAGGTCAAGTGAATGTTTCTTCTTCTATGATTGAATTTGCTCAGCCTAGGGATTATCGTGGTGAGGATTCTGCTGTGCGTATCTGCTCTCTGCTGATTTCTCAAGTGCACTGTACCTTATTTACAGTCTTCTGCTGCTACCATGCAAACTTTCCATATAATTGAGTTTGTTTCACTATTTAGCTCACTGCGTAGGTAATGGGAAAGCTGCTGTGCACTGGAGCTTTAGAAATTATAGCTGATGACGGTTTTTCAAATTTCAGGCAACATTTTTCCCTATTATCTTATAAGAAACATTCCAACTCATTAGCCAGTTCATGTGCTTTGAAGATATTTTAGAGCACTCATTTTTCAATTGTGACTTTGTAAAGAGCAAAGTCAAGTATATGTTACTGCCATCGAAGTCTTCAAGCCCATTACTTTCAGCAACTCAATAAATTAAATCAACTGTCGGGCAAGGCAGTTTTCCATAAAATCACATTTACTCAAATTAATTTTTGTCTTCCTCTAATTCTTTACCAATTAAAGCTCTGCAATAGGTGAGATAGACTCTACCTAATAGCAGACAACAAAGGTTCAATGAATAAGCTTTTTCTCCAGTTACAACTGAAGAACATTGACTCAGGAAAAAGGAAGGAGGAGGGTAAGGAGCCCACAAAAGACAAAAGGCTGGGGGTAAGCCCAAAAAGACCTTAAACTTTGAGATTATCTGTATCTTCTTCTTTCCTGCAGAGCAAAAACTTTCACTAAACATTTGGGCAGAACAAAGAACAGCAGTGGCAAATGTGTTGCCATGGCAGATGTGTGATGGTTCATTTTCTGTGGGCTGAATCTCCTACAATTGATTATTTGATTTCCCACTATTTCGCCTGAGATTGCTATCAAATTAAGCCACCATCTGTCATTCTGTTTTTTTTGGACAATGTTACAGCTCTTCCAGCCATCAGGTATTTTCTCCATCCTCTCCTAAAATTTATTTTATATAGAAAATAAACTGCCTAGAATCTTCCTCAGAAAATGTATTTCATGACTTGTGAAAAAGTTATCTGGCCCTCTTGAGTCAAGTGTTAATCCCTTATATATAGCTTTGTGTGGTCCTTTGGTTACTGCTGGCCTGGGAATCATTTAGTCATTGTCATGAAAATAATTCATCTAGTACCATCCCTTGCCTTCTTCCAGTTACAAAGCAGTAAATAATTATAGAAAGGCTGCTACTAATGAGGTGAAAGAGCTGTTCAGTAAATGGTTGCCTATGTTGCTTTCGTTATTTTTTTTTCCCTTAAAACACTTAAATGGAAGTTGGTTTGTTCTTTGCACTGCCTGCCATGGATTTTCATCGAACATCGTTAACTTCTCTTATTACACCTCCTTCCTCTATTCTGAGATAGACATCATATTCATTTTACCTATTCCTCCTTGTTTCTTTATTATATATCTAGCTTCTGTCTGGTCTTCATTTATCCAAGGGAAACTTTTGCTCAAAAAAAATTCTCTGCCTTGATTGTAGCTTTTTGACCACCTAAAACTTTTCTTAAAGAGCTACACTATTCATTCTTATTCTTTCTTTTCTGTCTGATCTCTTCTTTCAGATGAAGTTGCCTAAAACTTTTCTCGTATACAAGAAAAGAGCTGTCTCTTCTTTATCAGTACTGACACTAATCCATGAATCTTACAGGATTCAGAAAGAACTGGAACAGGTAAAATTTTTAGACCTTGAAAGACTTCTAAGTGGGAATGTAAATAATGAAACTTTTGGGAAAAGAAAAACAACTTTGTTCAATGATATTTTGATGCTAAATTAAAATTTATGAACATATAGAGGAAGCTTAAAAAAAAACACACTGAAACACCAGTTAACAGGCTGAAGGGATGAACAGATAAGGATGGGATCCAGCAGCATGCCAGGCAGCATCCAAGTCAAAGATGCACATTTCAGAATAGCAACCTAAGACAACAGTCTTATTGTCTACATATATACTCTCCTAATTGGTTTACCATGTTCAATATACTTGTATGTGTCAAATGTGGAAAAAAAGAGATAAAAAAAGAAAAGCAAACCAAGGTGGTATAACTAGCTTTTAGCTGCTGTCCAGTCTTTATTATTATTGTTGTTTGTTGTTGTTGTTTTTGTTAGTAGTAGTAGTAGTCCTCTGGACAGTAGTTTCAAGTCCCTAAGGTGAGCAATGGTGCCTATGACACATGGTGTAATTCTTCCATCTACATTATACCCACTTTGTTCCTCTTAACCATGTTAAGAAGCAACATTTTTAACATTCCAGACATGCAAATCCTCCCACTAGAATGCTGTAACGCCAATTATATTAAATGTCGTCTTGTAAATGAGGAATTTCCAATTCTTTTTCTTCTTACTGCAAGTTCTAAAAATTGGAATGCTATTTATTTTCACATTTTCTGTCATTGTAGGTCAATTTGTTCATGATTGGCTGAGTTAATGGCTATGTTACATATGTCTCCTTTGCTCACTCTCTTATATTTTTAAAGTACTACCTTCCTTACTGCTCTTCGTGCTTCCATTCCCAATAATTATTGTTGCAAAACAGGAGATACTGGTCACCCAAACTTTCCAAAAACTCTTTTTTTTAAGGCTTTGCAAAAAGAAACCCCATTTTACTCTAGTTATGACTAAAGATGTGTCTCCATTATTTTTATCCTGTCCCAATCTCATTCTTGGGGACAGGAAAAATGGAGCCAAGACTTTTTCTCTCATCTGTCTGGTTTTGTTGATATATTGGTCCCAGAGTGTACCATGATTAGCAGTGGTTTTCTGGATGTCTTCATAATTCTATCCAGTTCCTGCAGTTCAAGTAAAAAAGTCAGGACTTGTGCTTTTCCAAAGAGACAGCATGCACTATCCTGTTGTTCTTGTGCCACTGAGATGAATGATGTATAATCTCAGTATTGATAATGGTTGTCTATAATCTTGACATGGCTGAAGATCTTCTCTTGGTTGATGCTTACTTCATATCACAAGGATGCCTATCAGGTTACATCTTGTTTAGCTGAGTTTTGCTACTGCACAGGCAGGTTTCTTGGCAGTTGACTTGCCAACAATCTGGTAACCATCTGATGTCTCTAGCCACATTGAAAGATGTTTCTATTTTTCATCTTTGATTAGCAGTCTCCAGCCTGGACTGGAGTACTGGGTTATGTAAGAAAGTAGTGGCTTTTATCCAGTCTTGTAGAAAGTCTTGAATATCATAAAAAAATTGAAGTTACTTCATTTTGTCATTTCAATTAGTTGTTTGTTGTGAAAGGGACTTTTGATCTGGACCAACATTGGTTTCTGCCCAGCTTTGTAGAGTGAAGAAGACTTTAAAACTCATAAAGGTCTCAGCTGAAGTTTCCTCAGTGGTATGGCTGAGGACAAGAAGGTCAAAATTTTTTCCTACAGCTTGAGAAACATAAGGTACCAGTGGGGTTCCTCACACAAAACCTCACAGCACATCTTTGTTATTTATGCATAAGCAAACACAGTGATGCTAGCAGAGTAAAGAATCAAACCGTATGAAGCTATAGTGATATTTTGTTCTCATTATTTTGTTCTTGCCAGTGGATAAACCAGTGCAATCATAGGGATGAGAAATGTTGGAAGTTTCTATATTTGGACAATGGCTGCTAAATACATCCTTCAGAGGAAGGGATTTTGATAACTGCTTTTAAAATATACACAGGGCAATTTTGATTTTAGTTATTATGATGCCACCTTCATTGAATTCTGAGCTGCAGCTGGGTGTATGAGAAAAGCTTAGACCCATGACTATTTTGTAAGCAGTGATATTGCAGCGCTATCTGTCAGGTGTGGTCTCGAGCAGCACAGAAGAGAAAGGGAAAGAATTGCACATAAATGAGTATAAAACAGCAAGGGCACAAAATTACTCTGTAGAAACGAAGTTACATTTCAACTGTGTAAGACTGCTTTATGTATTTTGAGTGATAGCCTGTGTCCCCTTTCGCACAAGGAAAGGGAACATGTACACCTGATGCTGTAACTCCTCTAAACTCTGAGCATCTTCCTCCTGAGCCATGCGGCTGTTCTGCCAGCTTCAGACAAAGTTCTCAAAGGTTTTCAGAAAGAAAAAAAAAGGAAGAAAAAAAAATGGCAGAGGAACTCTCTAGAAGCTGGAAGCTTATCCCTGAGTGCTGCTGTGAAGATTTCCTGAGGCGCTTGCTTATGAACGGAGCAAGAGGCAGCCTCTGCCCAGCCTGGTGTCCCTCAAGGACTGCAAAGCTGAACTGAGTCACTTCCCTGTGCCTCAGTGCGTAAAGGCAACAGTAGATCTGTTTCGCTGTTGCCTGCAAATCTTATGCCTTATGTATTCCTTGGGCAAACCAACCATAAATACAACTATATTGGGGAGCAAAACAATGAAGATGGGGCCCAGTGAGTCTCTGACTGTTTTTACCAGGACACTGTGAACAGCAAGCCAGAGGCAGCATGCCTTGGCTTTGCGATGTGGCTGAGGGACTGGATATTGATATGAATGAGAGAAAGGAAAGATTAAGGGAAGTTGCTAAGCAACCAGGGGAAATTATTCTTGGAAATGACATTTGGACTGAAAAGGGCCAATGTCTCATCTAAGCCTTCCTGCTGCAGAGGGGTTAACCTAATAAGCGTACTATGCACAGTTATCTGCAGTGGGCTCTTCACCATCTTAAATGGAAGTTACTTAATAGCAAAAGAACTAATTTGAAGATGGAAAAGCTGTAACTTGCAGAAGTGAAATGGGCTAAGATAAAACTAAGGGGAAAAGGCAGAATAATAACGGCTTGCAGTGAGAGAGGTACAGCCCTGCCATCGCTGCAGCTGGACAGCAGTGCTAGAAAGAGCATGTAACTGTTCAGCACATCAAGTTACGTGCAGTATGTTTACAAGTGGCATGTTTGGTATTTTTTGTTTAAGAAGATGATATGCTTGTATAGTAGTATGTTGGGAAACAACAGCATGCAAAAAGGAACAGAATTACAATGGATCGCCACAGTCACTTGTGCACTGGCCTCCTGAATTCGCATTCAGTATAAAGAATGTCTATAGCTCGTTCCCAATGGCGAAGAAGAGTGGCACTAGTTCCCTGGCAGCACCACTTATATAACCTGATAGCACACTCATATATATGTGTGTGTATGTATTCCACGCACAGGAATGTATTATTCATTGCACTGGCAAGGCCAACACCTTTAAAGGAAGCTAAGGATCAGATGAGATCCACAGCAGTGACAAGGCACCTAATCTACATCTAATTTCACTATGAAACTGAGTATTTGTTACTTCAGGGATTTGGTCATAGTTCCTACCAAACGGCCTAGACTCTTATCTCCATTTCTAAACAGAGTCAAGAGTACAGGAATGAAGCTTTTATTTCTAATAGCTCTAATGATCAAAATGTCTTATGGACAATAGTCTGAGCTGCCAATGTCTTTTATACTACTGTAAATTGCCTTATGGCACTGTGAGGTCAAAATTAGTTCATTCTGGTGAAAGCGAGAAGTGTGAGAGAGCTGGGCTGAGTTCTCGCTTTCACTTGGGCAGAAGGAAGCTGTGGGCAGCCCCAGGGAGCAAAGAACAGGCTCACACTAAGCATGAAGGATCCTCTTTCTGTGGTCCTAACGTTTACATTTCCGATTTAACCATGTTGTCTTGCACCAGCCATTTAATCTAGCTCCTTGTTTTGGGCTGTAAGTAATGTTAAGCTTTATACTATCTGGAACCAAGAAGCTAAATCTGCACCCTTCTCTAGTATGGACATTAATACTGGTATAAAAGGACCGCATCAATACAGATGCTTCTTGCAAACTCACTGAAGTAAGAGGTAGCAGCCTTTTTGTGGTGAAACCTGCACATCAGCATCAGCAAGGAAAACCACACCCTTAAAAAAAAAAGAACATCTTTGTGGCTTAACTTTGAAGCTGATCTCATGAAAGGTCTAAATGGACTATCATCATTTTCTCCCCTTTTGCTGTCCCTGTAGCCTCAGAGATAGACAAGGGGAGTTAGCATCTCTGATCCTTGAATTTCTTGCTCACCTATCTTCTACTTTGGCATATGTTATATGCTTCCCTCTCTGCTGCACCAAGAAAAAGAATGCCAAGCAATGCATGTTTACTGTCAACATTTTAAAGCATGTAAAAAAAATTGTTTGAAATGATGAACCAACTTTTGATTGAAATAACCTGTTTTGCATCTGCAGAGACTAGTCCATTTTCCTCAAATGGTTCTACCAAAGATCATTTCCCTCAAAAATGAAAAAGCCAGTTCGGAGCAGAAATAGCAGGCAAGCTTGTTTTCCAGTTTATGAATAGAAATGAAGTGTGGAAGTGAATTTTATTGGTTCTAAAATCTTGAAGGACACAGCTACCAGGAAGAATCTGTTCAGTTCATTGTATTTCTTAATAAATCAGTTTTTAATGTAGAATATGATTTGATCAGCTTATTTTTTCTTTTGTGTCCACCAAATTCAAGGCAGTTTAACAAAACTACTCTTAAATTCTGCTGCATGTAATTTAGCTGACTTCCAATTTCCATCTAAATGTTGCTTTGACATATCACAAATATGAAATAGTTTCTCAGAGAGAGGGCATATGCTGTTTACATTTAAGTAAGCAGCTACCGAATTGTAAATGGCTGTGTAGCTTAACACGGTTATTCAGTCTTATTTAATCTTGTGAAGACATTGTATGCATCCTTGTGTTATCAAAAATTATGAAATCTAGTGAAAGAACTAAGGTAGTTGAAAGAACTATAGCATTTGAAACATCACATGTAATTACAGCTTCACAACAAGAATCAACTTTTCTTTAGGAAAATAAAAAGAGAACGAGATTAAAATGCATGACAACATGAATGAAGACCTTTTCGGTGGTGTTGGTGTGGAATTTTACATCAATTCATCCTGAAAATACTGTGTAGATCAGGCTTTTGAGTCAGTCTGGCATAATTTGAGCATTATGAAATGTTAGATACACCCAAACTGGCACGGTGGGGTGCACCTTTGCTAAGCATCAGCGAAGTGCACCTCACACCGCTAAGGAGTCAGAAAGCCAACGCGGCAAGAAAAAGAAGCATTGGAAGTTGCGAGAAGAAAAGTGCCGATGGAGCTTGAGTGCCCTCCATTTTCATCAGCATTTCCCACATCGGAGCGCTGCCTCTGACAGCCCATGGCAGAGCAAGCACGGGGCTTGCGGCAGCGCAACGGCGGGTTGGGCTGCGGCCCAGCGCTCACGGCCTGCGGCCTGGGCTAACGGCTGTGCTGGAAACCGCTGCAGGCCCAAGTCTACAATGACACAAAACGGCTGGAAACCAGCAGTACCAAAACTGAGGAAGCTTTACCCTTCACCTCTGATTAAGCCACCTCTGAGAAAGCACGGATCCCCAAGTAGCTCCAGGCAACAGCAGCAGTGCCTTTGCCTCCCCCCGAGTCTTAACAGCAGCGGGGCTGGCCTGGAGCAGGGAGCAGCGCTGGCGTTGCTTCAGTACACACAGCTGATGACTTCTGCCGAGAGAGAGTGTGCTCTGGCCGCTGCTGCTCTAGCTGGGGAGCTGGATGTGAGGGGCTTAACTCCGGGGTGAGGGGGGCTCTGGCATTCAAGCTGTCCCGCACTCCAGCGGAATCTGCTTCCAGGAGGATGGCTTCCTGGCCTTTTCTGACACTGAGGCACTGCTCCCACTGTAAGGGGATTGACCTGATTTTGGTTAGGTACCTATAGTAATACCTGCAGTCATGAAAACGGAAGAAAATGTAGCAGAGGAAAGGAAAAGACAGAAAACTTATCAGAGTTTCTACCGTACTTTTTTCCCTATCTTTACCCATTTAAAGCGCCACGTCTTTCCGGGAAGGTTAGCAGGTGAAGGCAGGATTCTGTCAGCGGCTTTGTTTGCCGACACCAAACGCCGTGCCGCGCGGGAGCGCAGTTCAGCGCCATGCGGCAGCCCCCCTCTTTTGTCCCTGCCAGGAGCTCGAGGAACCGGGGGGGCACGGGCCACGGGCTGCTGTGGTGGTGAATGCCCCCACTCAGCCTCTCCACGGCCACGGCAAGAGAAAATCACAGGTATAAGGTCACCGCTTGAGTCCCTCCATCAATGAAATGTTGTAGCTTTAAAGCATTAAAAATAATGCATTTTGGACCTAACCCTTACTGACAAAAATCCTCTGCGAATCTGCTTAAATTCAACACCCAGTGAACAAAGACAGTTTTAAAGCGTTACAGGGAAACTTTTATTTATTTATTTATTTATCTCTCTATCTATTTATTTATTTATTTAAACACATCTGCCGTCTTGTTTTTCGTGCTTCTATGGTACTTAAATGCTAATGAAAAATGTTGGCAGCAACATTAGGCTTCACACACAACAGAGCGGTAGCTCGGAACACCGCGGCGGGTTTCACAGGAGGCTGCAGCCTGCCAGCTGTGCGGGTCGGGGGGTCGCAGCCATGAGCAGGCTCTCCCACAGCCCCGTTTGGTTTTCAGCTGCGGTATCCGCCTGCCCCCAGAGCTCTGCTGTGGCGTTCGTGTCCCAGCGTCACGCACGCCCTGTGAGTCCACAAGCTCGGTGGCCCCACCAATGTGGACCACCCCGAGGAAGATGAAGGACGATGGCTGCTGGCCACACAGCCTAGTGCCCAGGAGAGAGAACACACTCAAACAGGTTGTCTCCTTTCGGAGGGTCCTGAAGGATGCCCAGGTGTGGGCAGGAGGAGGCAGAGAGCCCCCCTCGACTCACTCAAAGGATGCACCAAACCGGCATGAGGGCTGGGACTTTAGGCAATAACTGGGTGTTAGATGGTAACCTGCTGTTTCTTGAAATTTTCTTTTGCATTAGGCAGTTGCTAACATGGTGCTGACTGCAAGTTCAACAGTTGCTTCAGATGATAATCTCAGAAGCCCTAAAATTTTTTTAAAAGTCAGGATGGACTGAAAAACTGAAAATTAACATCACTATCAGGTTTTGGTTATGTGTGAGTAACAGGAATTTTAAGATTTTTAAGCTGTCATTGCAGTTGCATTAGTAGAAGGTTGTGTGCAACTATTTTATTTCATATGACAGCACTTACAAGTTCACAAACTGAAAAATATAATGAAATAAAATTGGTGTAGCTTGCTGAAAAGCAATGATATCCTTCCTCCATTCTGTGTCCAGATTTCCAATGCAACAGGAAAGCAACAGCCACAATACTGGGACCTTTTGGAATACGGATGCTAAGCGGACTTGAATCTGGCAATACAAGTAATATTGGCTTCATCTTACTTATGTTTTTATGCTGGCATACAGTAAATATCACATCTAGGTACACACAAGCACCTGCTGCCTATTTACTTATGTGTTGGTAATGGTACTCAAGCTTGGTTTTGGCTACTTTTTCCCCTCTGAGCAGCTTAAACACTTAGAAAAGCTGGCTGCTGCTGTTCTTCACCAGCATGCAGATAGCTGTAAAAAAATTCCCCGCTTGAGACGGGCCGTGAGGCTGCCACCTCTCTGCAGAGACCCTCCTGTGCACAGACCCTCCGGGGCATGGGTGACGGACATCTCGCCTCCCCGCTTCCTAAGGCTTGCCTCCACCACGCTGAGATTTTAACCATTAAAATGTAACCATTTTAAATTACCAAACAGGGTCATTTTTAATTAAGATCAAAAATTTACATTACCAACCCAGGGAGCGCCTCTCCCCTGGGAATTGCTTTTCCCACCGGGGAGAGGTCATGCCCGTGATCCCCGCGAGTGCAGCGCTGCCCGTGAGCCTGCAGTCACAGCCCGGCCAGCTTTTCCCCCATCGCCACTCCTAGTTCGGTAATTCTGTGGTTTGCTTTTTTTACACCTGTTCTTAGCAATGAAGTGTAACCCCAGAGTCACTTGGGCAGTAATTATGCTCCTCATGAAGTGTAATAACAGTCAGTATTTCCCAGGGGGATGAGGCAAATCTTACGCTTTTCAGTTCCAACCCCAGAGTGAAAAGAACATTTTCCCTGTATTGTGAAAACACAATGGCCCCACACTGCGAGACAAACAGTGCTGTGGCACTATTGGATATAATTAATTTAGAGATACTCTTTGCCTCTGCTTTTGGATTGGATTGCAGAACAGTTTTTTGAGGCAGGGATCAGGCTAGGTGTGAAGGTTGTAGGGAGGAAACAGGGACAATACAAAGAAGGACATCTTCAGATGAGCTTTGCAGAGAACAAAGTGCCTCACCTCCTTTTAGTTTCTGTGAAAGAAGCATGAGAAGAAGTTTTTTGCTTCATTACATGGGTAGGGGTGTATGTGTCTGTACATATGTGTATATATATATGTTTATATATACATATATAAAAGTCTTGAATAATTCTTAAAAACTCTTCTCAGGGAAGAAGGACTTATAAAAATCAAGCATCTGGAAATTAAGAGGAAGTAAAGTCATCCAGGCTGTTTAATCCTAAATCTCATTTATAGTGTCTTTCAAAACAGACCAGTTGAATATGTGAGTGTTCCTCATAATAAATAGAGGTATTTGATTGTGCTGTCAGATTATCTCATGGGAAAGATACTAGAATATTAGAAGCAATCATAATCTGGTTATCAGTTACAAACTCTATTGACTTATTTTTTAAATGAAAATGTAACCGGGAAGGTACAATATTTGCTTTTAAAAGATGACAATTTTACTGACTTGTGTGGGTTGAGAATAAAAAAGGCAGCTGATGGAAAATCTGCAGATCTGACTGAAGAATCAAACCCAAAATTATTCCTGCATGAGCTGAAGCACAGATAAATAGCCAGGTTTGCTGTGTTTGTGATGGCTGCTAGTGATCTGAGACCAGAGAGGAGGCAGGGATTAATAATATTTTATTGATGTTTAGGGAAATTTTAAATGGAGCCATTGTGATCCTTTATTGGTTAAAGCTTCATCAGGGAATAAGAAATGACTTTTCTAGATAGTGAGTGAGGAAGCAGGAACTTCTCAGAGATGGGTTTTGCATGTCAATCGGGAATTAGTACCTCTACGGCTAATGTGTGTTGTTTATGATGCAGAGTACAGGCACCGAAGACTACTTCATAAGGAATTTTTTGAAGTCACATAGGCTGGAGAAAAATTTTCAGGAAAGAACACGTATGTCATTGAGAGAAATCTGCAAATCTGCAACACAGTTCAATGGAAGCCAAAGAAAAAGAAGAAAAAAAAAAAAAAAAGCCCTCAGATATGTACTTTGCTGCTGGAAGAAGTGTACCAGGGCTGGAAACTCATCTCAGAAATGTCAAGCATAGACATTTTACAGATGCTTTTCCATTTCTATGGCAATAAGAAAGGAAGGAAAAGCAGGAAGCATAGAATTCAGGACATAAAGAATGCAATGACGAGCTGCCCGGAAGGGTCCCGCAGCGCTGCCTGTTCCCTGTCTCTTTCCTGAAGTGTAGGGAGTCACTCTGGGAGGAGAGCATTTGCCTCTCACCATCCCCTCCGAAAGTCCAGCAAAGAGAGGGGACATAGGGCTGTGCTCTTCTCCTCGCCCCCCTCCTTGTGACAAACTGTGGCTTTGTGGATTTGTGGAGGGAGAGAAGGGTGTCTGCTGGACCTTAGGTTTGTTTCAGGAGTTTTGAGAAGGGAAGCAGGGGGGATATGGAGAACATTCACTTTTGGAGTGGGCATCCGCCAAGCTGAAGCCACTGGCCGCTGCTCAGGCCCCCCGGTGCTGCCGTCCAGCCTGCGTGCCAGAATTCCCATACAGACCCCATGGCTGCGTCTGGCTGTCTTTAAACTCATCTTCCTTTCAGGCTTCTCCAATGACGGGTTTAGTCACTACTATTTTGCATCCACTTACTCCTAGAACTGGGGTGGTATTGCAGAGTATTGATGGAAAAGGATGTCTCCAACTCCTCTAAGGGAACCACAACATGCAGACCTGCTGACAGCCTGTTTCACCTCTGAATTTAATTAGTTTTACTAGGTCTGACGCAAGGCAGTGTCGAAATCAGTCTTTTATTATCCCATAGTCTGCTTCTCTGTGCAGCACTAAACATATGCTGAAAAACCATGAGCAGCCTAACTAGGACGCTGAAGAAATAGGTATTTATGAGCAAGCTAAAGGGTAATAGATTAAGACAAAAACTTCTCTCTAACAATCACAGGCTGCTTATTTTAATTAAAATAACAAACCAAAATAAAGTCATGCCATTTAAAATGAACTTGCCAGAAGCAAAGAAGTGCACATGAGACAGAAATGGCTAATAAAAAGGGTAGACTGCTGATGAATAGTAAAACTTTTGGTACTTCTAGCTCATCCTTTAAATACTCTGATAAAGAAGGGGTATCAAAGCAAAAAAAAAAAAAAAAAGTGCCTTGAACCTTTCTGTTTCACTCTTTCAAGTATAAAAAGCTGCAATCCAGGAAAAGTCTAAAATACAGAAGTTTATTTCCATTGTGATTCTTTCAAACTTATTAAAAGTATATACAATTTTTTTTAAAATACCTGTACAAATAATAAGTGGTGAGCATTAAAAAAACTGAAATGGGTTTGTATTTTCCATAGGTCTGGTCCTCCTTTTGCAGAGGTTTTATACCAGAAAAACCTTATTCACATCTGTGTATTTACAAGTACAATAGGGACATTCTGTTTTTTCACTTTTCTAGAAGGACCTAAAGACACTTTGGCTGCCCAGATGAGAAGGACCCAGACAGCCTTTCCTTGTGTTTTAAACAGAATCAGCTTCTCAATTTTAGCACCTTGAGCCACTTCGCAAGGAGAAGCACCGTGCCCCTCAGTGGAGAGCAGCAGACAGGTGCATGCCATAAAACTGAATCAGAAATTGCATCCCAAATTAAAGCAGAGGATATTTAAGCTTGTTGATAGCACCAGGCATGCAATTAGTACCACAGATTTGGTGCTACTCTTCACATGAATAAGGTTCTTTTGTAACTCATAAAAGAAATTAGACACATTAAACTATTTTGTAGTGGTAGGGCCAGTTTGAATTTATTGAACATCTGAGGGATTACGGTTTGATGTAAAAATCTGTGTTTGATTATGTTGGGTTAAAAAAGGGGAATGGGAGAATAAGCCTGATTTTGGTACTGCATTAGGTCACAAAGACAAAATGTCTTTTTTTTCTTTTTAAAGATTCAAAATTGCAATGAGACTTGATCTATGGAACAACAAGAGCTTATATCTGCAGTCGAGTAAAAAATCCTCAAGTTTTTTGATCCAATGTTTAGCATATATCCAGGCTTATACTACAGCAAGAATGTACCACTTCAGAACAAAATGTTATAACAATTTTTTTCAACATTATGCCTCACAGTTTTATGCTCTTTTTAAATTAAGGAACAGCTGCCAGCTAATGAGAATTTTCATAGATTGTTATAAAACATTTTAAGTGAGAGCTCTGCTAGAGAAGCTCTAGAGAAAGGTAACATTTAAAATCAGGACAAAAATATGAGGTAAAGGGGGATGGCCTAATAAGTAGGAAATGCTCAGCAGTCAGACTTTACTGTTACTTTTCCAAAAGGATAAGGCCCAAAGAAAAGAAAAAAAAAAAATTAGCACAAACCTGTGCAAATGAAAAAGACCCAAGCAGCCTAGAGGCTTTTGCAAGTACCAGACGAGGTGGCCATTGCCACATGAGCTGAAATGGGGCAGGCTGGCTTCAGAGTACTACTGCTCAGGCAGGATGATGGTAAATGAATTAAAGCTTAAAGGACGATGGTAAATGAATTCCTGCCCGGGAAAGGCAGGAGCTGTGGTTAAGGGTGCTCAGCCGGGCTGGGATAAACCTGACTGG